>NC_065922.1:7476419-7776419 GCF_024586455.1 Bactrocera neohumeralis | reverse complement strand
CAGCTTTAAAGGTTTTCTACTCAGTATCGGATGGTGGCAGCAGAGGAAGAGGAAGACCTTCACTCCGTTTGGAGAGATCAGATGGAGAAGGACCTGGCTTCGCTCGGAATCTCCAATTGGCGTCACATAGCAAAAAGGAGAAACGACTGGCGCGCTGTTGTTAACTCGATTATAAGAATCCCAGAGAAAATAATCTAGAGACGTTAAATCGCATGATCTACGCATCACTTGACTGAGCCATTTTACGAGATTAATGGGTCATTAAACTTTGCACGCAATGTGCCCATGTTTAGAGTTGCAACATGAGGCGGCGTACTCGAAAGAGAGATTCCCCGCGTCGATTTCATCAAATTTCGGGAAAAAAGTCGGTCAATATCGTGTTACCGCTCTCTATTGTAGTTTCCTTTATCTATTATATACAAAAAATGTTACTTATAGTTTATAGTAAAAATATAGCACACCTAAAAGTATTGTAAATAATTTCTCTCTTATAAAAAGTTCAAAATCAACACTGAAAATAAAATTAAGCCTCACTTTTCCAAATGAGTTGAGGCAGCTTTTCACTCTTTGAAGTAGACCAAAAATGTATTAAAACAAATAATGTGGGTTAATTACCAAATGCACTACGAAAAATGCAGGTGAGCCTTTGTCTTCCAGCACATAAAGTCTGCCGCCGAAAATTCGTGATGAACCGCAAAAGTAAAATCGCAGCTGATTTATATGCCGACAGCGTAGCGGTTTTTACTTACAAATTTTACGCCCAGACAAGCCCTTTACGGATATCGCGCAAATACAATAAAATAATTATTATTTTTTACTTATTTTACGAAATCAAAAAATTTTGTAACTGAAATATTTTCGAGTAGAAATTTACATATGTATGTATGTAAGTATGCAACAACAGGTGAAATGCCAAAAAATGTCTACTGATTAAGCACAAAATTTTTACAACACAAAAACAATTAAATTAAAAATTATTAATTTAAAAAAAATCAAAATTTTTTTATAAAATTTTATTTATAAATAAATGTGAAGGCAAAACCAATACATACCTACAAATGCATGCGATTACATGCGACAAAATTTTTTCAAGCGCCAACAACTTGCGCTGGCTGCCCTTGAGAATGTGCGTCAGTGTTTTTCGGGTGTAAATCAATATTTAAATTCCTTTGGTCTCGGTGCAAATGTACCGGTTCAGTCTGCCAATACTTCGTTTGCAGTTATCACGATTCTAGCAGCTGTTTGCTTGTTTACAAGCAGTGCATATTTATTTTCGACGTAGTAAAAAGTGAAAGTCATCACTCCCGCCCCTTTCCTGGGGGAAGGATGGTGACCATATGTTAGTCAAGTGCATGTGATTGTGCGACAGACAGACTAA
Organism: Bactrocera neohumeralis; assembly: GCF_024586455.1. Classification (NCBI taxonomy): domain Eukaryota; kingdom Metazoa; phylum Arthropoda; class Insecta; order Diptera; family Tephritidae; genus Bactrocera; species Bactrocera neohumeralis. The sequence goes on along the minus strand of NC_065922.1, from coordinate 7,775,041 downwards.
TTAGTAATTAAGATGTAAAAAATGCAATTGAAAATCGGAAACTGGAAATCAATACTTGTAAACATGCGCTTCGGTGAGAAGATTACTGTTCAAACACGCAACCCTAGTATCGAAGCAAGAACTGGGTCACCAGTTTGAAAATGCATGAATGTATTTCGTTAGATTTCCAAAATTTTCGGTTATTCAGGTAGTTGGTTAGGTTGTAGAGTTATTTTTTAGCCTTGCTATATTTTAAATGCGAGATGGGATGGATACCGAGAGTTGAAGAGGGAAGCGAGACAAATTTGCAGTTAAGAAAAGAGAGAGACCGAAATACGTGTAAATAAAGAGCTTAATAAGCTGGCCGACAGGGGTAATGCTTGAAAATTCGGCGACTGACAGAAGGTTTCAAGACCTAAGCATACTCATGTAAAACCTTCAAAGATGATCTAGTGACTGATGCCCAGAGCATACAGAAATTATGAAGGGAACACTTCTTCAGCCAGCTGAATGGCAGCGAAAGCATAACACCAGGAGATGGTGAACCCGATTCTCCAATCGATGACGATGAAGCGGACGTTCCATTGCCCGACCCTGAAGAAGTTCGAATAGCAATCAACCGTCGGAAGAACTACAAAGCGGCGGGGGTCGATGGATTGCTGGCCAAGCTTTTCAAATACCGCGGTGAAGAACTGCTTATCAGTTCTATGCTATTCGAACTTCTTCAGCTTGCATCAGCATCTTTGTAGAATGTGGACGAAAGCGAGCCTGACGATTGGAATTTAAGTATGCTCTGCCTAATACCGAAAATGGGACACCTCCCTATCTGCGTTAATTACCGTGGGATAAGCCTTCTCAACATCGCATATAAGGTTCTATCGAGCGTACTGTGTGATTAAAAGAAAAATAAAAGAACAAAGCCCACCGCCAACAAACTGCTTGGATCTTATCAGTGTGGCTAAAATCAACAACTGTTCAAAATTTTACCGTACGCCAAATCTTGGAAAGAACCCGTGAAAAGAGGAGCGACACACACCATCTCTTTGTCGATGTCAAAGCTGCTTTTGACAGCAAGTAAAGTACCTGTCTTTATGTCGCTATGTCTGATTTGATATCCCCGCAAAACTAATATGGCTGTATAAGCTGACGTTGAGTAATACCAAAAGCTCCATCAGCATTGGAAAAGAGCTCTCTGAACCGTTCGATACCAAACGAGGTTTTAGATAAGGGGTCTTCATATCGTGCGGCTTCTTCAATCTACTCTTGGAGAAAATAATTCGAGCTGCAGATCTGAATAGTGAAGTACATTCTTCTATAAGAACACCCGCTTCGTTAGTTCTGTTTTCTCCAAACTGGATTAGGAAGCGAAGCCAATGGGTTTGATAGTGAATGAAGGCAAGACGAAGTATTTTCTGTCATCAAACAAACAGTCGTCGCACTGTCGTCTTGGCTCCCATGTCACTGTTGACAACATCTGGTGTGTTTTACGTGGGTACCTGCGGACGACAGCCTTACTCCACGGCGCTCAAAAGCACAACGGATCAAAACAATGCGTTGATCAGCGCCCTGAGAATGCTAAGCATTTTCAGTACCAATTGGCAGTGTGGCATGGACACACTAACCATCTTGGTAGGGTTCGAGGCCCATCTAAAACCTCTGCCGTGGTACCAGTATTAAGTCTCCGGTCAGACCTCGTAGCCGAAACTACTACCAGTTGAGCTTCCACACGGCTCTGGACTGGTAGCCAGGATATTAGTCGCCTCTTATTACGGACACCAATGTCACAGTCATAATTTCGAAGTCGTAGATAATTTCGTCTATCTTGGAACCAGCATTAACACCAATAACAATGTCAGCCTCGAAATCCAACGCAGAATAACTCTTGTCAACAGATGCTATGTATTTCGGACTGAGTAGACAATGGAGAAGTAAAGTCTTCTCTCGACGAACAAAGACCAAACTCACCAAGTCACTCATCATCCCCGTCCTGCTACATATATGGTGCAGAGGCATGGACGATGACAACATCTGATGAGTCGTATGGTCCTTTGCGCATTGGCAACGGCGAATACTACAGTCGATGGAACGATGGAACGCTGTATGAGATATACGACGACATTGACATAGTTCAGCGAATCAAGAGACAGCGGTTACACTGGCTAGGTCATGTCGTATGCATAGACGAAAACACTGCAGATCTGAAAGTATTCGACGCAGTACTCGCCGGGAGAAGCAGAGAAAGAGGAAGACCTCCACTCTGTTGGAAAAACCAGGTAGAGAAGGACCTGGATTCGCTTGGAATCTCCAATTGGCGCTACCTGGCGAAAAGAAGAAACGACTGACGCGCTGTTGTTAACTTGGCTATAACAGCGTAAGCGTTTTCTACGCCAGTAAAAAAGAAGAAGAAGATAAATATAAGTTTCTTTCGTGAAATATGCCGATTGCAAGAAAACCCCAACAACAAATTTAAAAGTTAGTCGAATCTATAAAAAAGAAAATGCTTTGGTAATTTTTATAGCCAGAACAGGGTACATTAACTTTGCCACGAAGTTTATTGCACCTAGACGGAGACTTTGGAGCCTTATAAAGATGCGAGCTGAGCCGATTTAGTAATGTCCGTCTGTCTGTCTATATATGTACGTGAGCTAGGGCCTCAGTTTTTGAGAATCACAGATATTGTTTTATTACCGCTAGCGGCAATTTGGCTTATTGGCAATATTATTACAACAATAAATCGAATTTTCATAATTTTTATAAGCCGTAACTTTTATGAATATGACTATTTGTAACTTGCAACCACTTTGCCACGTGACATATAAGTAGAATAAAATATAAATATTTATTTTAAATACTTTTAGTGTTCCTTCAACTCCACTAAGGTAATCCAATACTCTTGTTTATTATTCTCATATCTAATTTCCATTAATTGTGTGCGCCAAGCATAACTCCTAATTCGATTCCAGCAACAATTTCATTCATTGAGTCTCCTCTTTCCGCACTCTCGTTTTCTTTATGCTTTTACTCTTTTGCTGTCAACAAGCAAAAGTTATTTTTCACGAAATTCAAAGTTATTCATGCAAAAAGTGTAAAATTGTAATTCAGTGAACGTTTTCATTGTGTGTGTGTGTGTGTGTGTGTGTGTGTGTGTATGTTTGTGTTAATAACAAATAAAAAATTAGCATAAAAATTCAAGGCCAATTGGCCGGTGGTGCGCAATTTCTTGTTGCGCTTTGATTTGCTTCCAAATTCCTAGAACTCTACAAAGGGCTATGTGTTGGTGTAGGAGACACCTGTGACTATTGTCATTTCTATTTTTGCCTCACTTTCTAAACAACCGCAATAGTTTGGTAGTAAACAAATTTCACTTGTTCGCTGTTGCGAAGTCCAAAACAATAAAAAGGCAAAGAATAATAAAAAAAATCTGAAGACGGATTTAAGAAATAACAAAAAAAAAACAAATAAAAATTACGGGGTGTGGTTGCGTGTCAAGGGGGTAGATTTAGGTATATTAGTGGCAATAAAAATGTAAAAAAGCGAGAAGCCATTGCCCTGCCGAAGCTGGTGGCCTGATAGATTCTAGAAATTCTTCTATTAATAAATAATATGTGCCTGAATACAAAATAGTTTTGTTGAAAAATGATGATCTGTTCGCAGAACTACCCTCAACAGCACTGAAAATTCCTTTGCTGGGCCGTAAACATTAAATTCGACAAGATAAGGCTTAAGAATTGGAAATTTTCAAATAGCTGGCAACATTTCTTAAAAACATTTCCACTTAAAGTGTTTTCCAAAACCTTTTTATTTTGGTATTCATGTTGTAACATATCCGTGAAGAGTTGATTCGGCGTCGGTCGCTGCAACTCGTACTGACGTATGGAACGACCTGGCTCATTTTTCGTCGAGATCTTAAATTGAAAGCGTTCAAAATACAGTTTGTAAAAGAACCCCAGTCATTCGACCATCACTATGCTCTATAGGCTCTTGAAAAGTTCCAGAGAATCCGACGTTTTCGAGCCAAATTTTGTTCAACGATGAGGAAATGGTATGTAAACAAGGAAAATTGGGATGAAGAGCAACTTAAAGAGATTCTAGAGCTGTTATTTCATCCAGAAAAGAGGCCGGTGGAATCATCAGTCCATATGTCTTCAAAAATGATGTCGGTGGGGTCGTCGAGATCTTTAATTCAAAGCGTTCAAAATACAGTTTGTGAAAGAACCCAAGTCATTCGACCTTCCCATGCGTCATCATTATGCTCTATAGGCTATTGAAAACTTCTAAGAGAATCCAACGCTTTCGAGCCAAATTATATTCAACGATGAGGAAATGGGTATGTAAACAAGGAAAGTTGCCGAGTTTGAGATGAAGAGCAACTTAAAGAGATTCTAGAGCTGTCATTTCATCCAGAAAAGAGGCCGGTGGAATAATCAGTCCATATGTCTTCAAAAATGATGTCGGTGGGAACGTAACCGTCAATGGCGACCGTTATCGCGTCATGATAACCGACTATTTGATGCCTGAAATTGAAGCTCGTGATCTCGGCGACATTTGGTTTCAACAAGACGGCGCCACTTTCCACACATCGCATCAATCAATGGATTTATTGAAAGAACATTTCGGTGAACAGATAATTTCACGTTTTGGGACTGTCGTTTGGCCACCAAGATCGTTAGACTTTTTCCTGTGGGGATATGTAAAGTCTATACGAGCAAACCCGCTCCGATGCAGCCTTGGAGGAGAACATTACGAGTGTCATTCGCCGGTTCTTCTTCTTCTTAATTGGCGTTGACACCGCTTACGCGCTTATAGCCGAGTTAACAACAGCGCGCCAGTCGTTTCTTCTTTTCGCTACGTGGGGCCAATTGGATATTCCAAACGTAGCCAGGTCCTTCTCCAAGTGGTCCTTCCAACGGAGTGGACTAGTCGAAATTCTCGAACGAGTCATCAAAAATTGGACTCAATGTATGGACCGTCTAAGACGTAGCCGCGGCCAACATTTGAAAGAGATAATCTTCAAAAATTAAATTTTAAGCTTCTATGTTTTTTCTTTTAAAAAGTAGGGAAATGGTTCATCCTTTTTTCTTACAGCAGCTTTCCTTTAAACTTATGCCTATGTAGTGCTCTTTATCTAATCAAATTTACTGTTAAAAAATTTGCAAACATTGGCCACTTTCTGATTTTATGTTTCAAAGTTCAGCGTGTTTCATACTAATTGCATTATCTGTTAGTAATAATTAATTTTCCCTCAACAATTAATAAAATGTTAATTTATTACATATAATGCTATTAAAGTCCGCAGCAGTTATTCATGGCGATCACTCAACGTCTGCGTGTTTCCTGGCAGATCGTTTGCTGCAAATTTTCCCTACTTTTGTGACATATGAGTGTCGCTTAAAAAATATGCTGACTTCTAAATTCACATGCATTTTTGAAACCGCAAACGAACGTCTGGCCAGACAGTGCAGAGCTCACTCGTGTGAAAATTATCAAAAACAGCGGTGCACAACTTTACTGTTGAACATTTTGGTAGTGTGTTATGTACATATGTAAATGCTGTTATTGTTTTTTTACGAGCTTGGAGCATCGAGAGCCAGAACCGCAACTCAGTAAGGAACTTTAATCCAAACCAAACCTTCTCCTACTGCTATGTACTGATTACTTTGGTAGCACAGTTAAGTACTACATCGGGTGGATATATATTTGTTATCATACATACTGAGAAAAATTAAAATAAAATAAAGTAAAATGTAATATAAAATTCATAGCAATTATACGTTCATCTATTTGGGAACCACTGATTGTCAGCTTGGCCTTTGTTTTGCTGAATGAAAAATTTTGCAAAATCGCACGTACCATTCATAGGGAAATGAACTCAAAAATTGATACTCTTCAGTAATGTAGAGTAAACAAAATGACAAATGTGCCTATCTACGATACATATGGACAAAACAAAAACAAAGTGTATGGGTAGGTTCTTCGAAAAAAGTTCCCAGAAAAATATGCAATTTATTTAATGTGTAAAAACAATTATGTTTGTACAGTGAAGCCTGTGCCTTTGAGTGAATAAATATGACAATCGTCAATGGAGTAATGAATTCTTCAGATTTTTGACGATGACGAACGCAATAACAATTTACAAATCCAACGATTTTAACAAAAAAAATATGTTGATAAAATTAATTTTGCGAAATTTCCCAAAGTTTGTAATCCCTTAAGAACATCTAAATCTAGTCGAATGAGTTCCTTAAGTAGACATCATGTATGTTAGCGTTCCACTTGTTCAGAACTCGAACATTGCAAGATCCTGGTTAGGTAATACCAATTAATATGGCGTCTATATCTGTGAAAGTTTCAGTTTCATGGATTTCACTGTAAGCATTTTGAATCAATGAATCGATTGTATAACCATCAATCGGGGTTATATATAGAAAACCAATTAATTAATTGTTGTTATTGTGACTCATGTGAGTACAATGGGTTGGTTATTTACTCATATATTTGGAAACAAAGGTCAAGAAAGGAAAATGTGAAAAAAATCATATTATTTGAAATTTATTTATTGAATCATGAGGTGGGACTAAATTGTCTAGAAAAAGACAAAGAAGAAATATCTCGACACTTCCTCCTCAACTGTTCAGCTCAGGTCTTAGCGCCTCAACATAACATATGTATAAGTAACAGTTGCATAGCGCTTTATCGACACATGAGGGTTTCAAGATCTATTGCTAAGAGTTTTTGGCATCAAAAGCTTGTTACATCAAGCTTACTTGTATTTGCTGAAGACACCTCTTTTAGGGACACATCTAGTGTAAAATTTTGGAAAATTTCCATTTTTTAATATTTCAATACAGCTTTAAACAAAGTTAGGGTTAAGTTAGATGGCTGATCAAAGATCGCATGTCAACAACTAGTATAGGTAGTCCTTTGTGAAACCATAGAAAAGAATTTCGAATGTTCGAATTTACAAATTAGCAAAACGCTTTGTAGCCAATACAAATCTCATTTCTCAGTCGTTTAATTTCCATCCCCACCAGCTCGATGGGATGACTGAAGCTTTGAGAGCCCAAATGTTTAAGTATTGACATTCCAAACGCGGGACAGCCAAGAAGGAAGTGTTGGGTTGTTTCCACCTCATCTTCTTTCATACAGCTTCTGTTAAAAGCCCCACAACTATGAAGGGTTCACTAGACCTCTTGTGATCGATCTTGGGCTAAAAGGCTTTTGCGACAGCGCTTGCCCAGCTAGCTAGTAGTAGAATATAAGAGGATATGGCACCGACCTGCTCTCATTCTACCTACAGCGATTCTAGGGTGCCTTTTCCAACTAGCTCATCAGCTTTACAGTTTCCTGCTATTCCGCTATGGCCTGACACCCACTGAAAGCCACTCGTTTCTATTGATAGCGGGTTAGGCACTCTTTGACCAGCCCTGAACGCGCTGCTAATGAGTTCAAGGCTAGTATCACTGCTCTTCTATTTCAGTGGCTGGTAACCTCTCTGAAGGAGGTTGCACTTCAGGACAGTAAATCTACTGCCACCTCAATGGCTTCAACTTCGGCCTGGAAGACACTGCAATATTCACGGAGTTTGATGCTGGAGTTGATAGAGAGCTTTTGACATTAAAGCCCTCCATCAACCATCTCTCTAAGAAGCTTTGGCTTCTTCCTACCCACAACTAACTCGTCGGTATATGGGTAGAGAGGGAGCTGCTAGAGTTCGGTCTGGCGACTCCATGATCGAAGTGATTCAGTATAAAGTCAAAGTGAGTGAGGATTTCTGTGTGTTAGACACTTGTTCTTTTAGGAACCCAGACTTTTTGAGTATGATTGCAACATTCGTAGCCATACACCTTTCGACGATGTTCACGGGCAATATATGCAAGATGGCATTAAGTGCTATGGTTGGAGTGGACCTTAGTGCATCACATGCTAATGAGCCTCGCACGTTGAACGCTCTTGAGTTTCTTTGTAAGTGTGGTCTTTTCTAGAGCCCTCCATAACATGAAGACTCCATAGAACGTAATGGGCTTGACTATGGTGTCGTAGAGCTAGAGGAACACTTTCGGTGAGAGATCCCAACCTTTGCCAAAGACTCCTCTACAGCAGTAAAAGGCAATTGATACCTGTTGTTGTTGTTGTTTTAACGGAGATTCAATCCCCGTTGGGATGGTAAATATCATTTGTGTTGTCGTCGAGGTCATCTAACGGTAGGCCCAAGAAACGTGCTGTTTCGACGGGGTCGGACCAAAGGGAGGAGGGTGTTAGATGGGTAGGGTTTGTGGGGCATGCAAAGAGGTGGTCAGTGTCATGCGGAGACTCGTTGCATGCAGGACATACATCGAGTATGTCAGGGTCTATTCTGGATAAGTAGGAGTTTAACCTGCTACAGTATCCAGAACGAAGTTGCGCAAGGTCTCTTGCTCTCTCTTCAATAGTCTGCTTCCATGAAAGCTTCCTATCTAGGATGAGCCTTAAATATTTCACTGCTTGCAATCGGCGGATATCTCACATTTACGGTATCGGTGCTACCGGGATCTTGTATCTTCTAGTAAGCTAAGTTATATATCACATAGTTTTTGAGTTATAGCCATTTAAAGGGCAGCCGCACAGTTCAATCCGGTCCACCAGTTTATTTTTAAACGCGCTTTTGTTGAAACAGCATTTTTCGAATTCGCTGAAATGATAGCTCAACCGATTCGATCGTTATGAAATTTCTTTCTGCCTGGTCTGTATAAAATTCTACACACAATGACCTATTGGGATTTGGCCTGATCAAAATTAGTTTTAGCCCAATAACGACTAAAATTTGGTGTAAAATTCAATATTTTTAAATGCCGCCATTTTGTTAATTTTTGAGTTTTTGTCGGATTAGATTTGTACAGAGAATATCTTCCAGTTTAACGGAATTGTTTACATTTAGGTTTCTCCACGGAGAAGGCCGAAATCACTGCAGCAATGGAGGACTTGCTGTTTTAGTTCCGTCGGAGATCTTGTATGGCTCAATAAATATTGAATTTTTTCATTCATGTATGTTAAATATATCCTGAAAATTTCGAAACAATCGATAGCGCAGTTTGTTTTTGTTTTTAATTTCAGAAAACCGACATTTATGATAAATTTTAATCTCAGCTCGTACACACTTTTGACAGTCACTGTGCTGTTGTATCTATGTACGTACATACATACATCTGTATATACTACGAATCCCACGTAGTTTCTTATGCTTCATTCACGCAAAACTTTGGAATTTTTCGTTAATGTTTTCTTTGCATAAGAATTCTCAAGTGTTTATGTTTTGTTACTCAATTATCTGTTCTTGTCTCTTGTAGTTTCTTTTTTGTATCTCTTTCTAACGCTTTTTTGCGCCTATGACCAATTTCAAGGTTACCCACCAATAGTTGTCCATTGACCTATTTGGACTTACAAATGGAGTAGAGCGCTAATTTTTCCTTAACGCTACGCAACGATTTGTTTTCAATTTGTTTATTGTTGTTTTTGCATCGTTAGAAATATTATGGATTTTATGCTTTCCATGTTTTGTGCGAAAATTAATTTTGCAAATTTATGCTAATGCGTAGTTCTTCCACGGCTATTATCAAAGGACAAATTTACATACAGGTGATCAATTAATAACATTTACAAAAGTATTATGTAAGATCGACGCAGTCATGCCACCTAAAATTAGTCGAAAATTATTCAGAATTTTCGCTTTTGTGTTTGAGTTAATGCGTAGAGGAGATTTGACGTATGAGATACATCTACGTAACTTTAACTAAATGACTTAACTTTAACTAAATACATATGTACATACATACATGTACATACGTATGTATATGATCAAGCATCCTTAGGCAAGTGTGCATCACTTGCGTCAGCACAATTGAAAATTTGTATCTAAAAGCGTAGTCAAGGTCAGAAAGGACGCAATTCGATTTTCAGGTTTTTGGGTGAAAATAAAAAAAATTACCAAAATAATCCGGATAACTAAATTTGCTATTCTTACCAGAAGTTGCCTAATAAAAAAGAAAAAATGAAAATAATAAAAAAAAACAATATATTTTTGCGAATCACTGTTTGTGGCATACATATAAGTACATATTGACCCCATAAAGTATACAGCGTCGAAAAATAGGTATGTCGTGACGTATTTTAAAGCTTGTTACGGCCATGATTGTTTACGAATTGTTGCAAATTTTGTTAGTACATACGAGGTGTGTTCAAAAAGTATCGCGAATTTTGTGTTTTTTCAAAAATTATTTATTTATTCATGAATATCTATTTTGTCCCCTTCAAAGTAATCCCCATGAGATATTATACACTTGTGCCAACGGTTTTTCCAATCTTCGAAGCACTTCAAAAATCATTTTTTTTTTATCTTCTTCAGCTCCTCCGATGCCGTCTTTATCTCGTCAAGAGAAGCGTAACGTCGTCCTTTCATGGGTCTCTTCAGTTTAGGGAACAAGAAAAAGTCACAGGGGGCCAGATCTGAGGAATACGGTGGCTGCGGCATCATTAGTGTGTTGTTTTTGGCCAAAAAGTCGCGCACAGGCAACGATGTGTGAGCAGGGGTGTTATCGTGGTGCAAAAGCCAATTTTTGTTCTTCCACAAATCCGGGCGTTTCTGGCGGATTGCTTCGCGCAAATTGCGCATAACTTTCCAATCGATGTGTTTAGGTCCTCAGCAACTTCTCTAACGGTGATTCGACGATTGGTAAATACCATTTTCTCCACTTCATTAATTTTTTCGTCTGTTGTTGAAGTGCTCGGGCGTCCGGCACGCTCTTCGTCGTTCACATCTTCTCGGCCTTCTGAGAACATTTTGTACCACCGATAAACGTTGCTTCGGTCCAAGGTAGCTTCTCCGTATACCACAGTCAACATTCGGAATGCATCCGCGCACTTGATTTCATTTTTCACACAAAATTTGATACAGGTTCTTTGATCAATTTTTTTGAATAGGTAAAAATCGAAGACGATCCAAAACACGTGCAAGCAAAGCAGCTGTCAACAATTAAATGAACATTCAAAATGGCCGAGCTTTTCGGCATAAGTGAGAGACATGAGTACGAACATAACGCCACAAAAAATTCGAAATTCGTGATACTTTTTGAACACACCTCGTATGTTCATTAAGACCGTTTGGAAATCGTACAAGATTATTACACGCAAAACCACGTTCTTCGGTGGCTACTGTAAGAGCTTTTCGCGCTAAATACTGTCGTCTAAGATGAGGACCATTTAACGTCTATATTTCTTTGGGGGAATCTTAAATCAAAGTTTTACGTCAATCAACCAACAAAGCTCGAGGAGCTAGAAGGCAACATTCAGCGCACTATAGTCGAAATACTGCACTGGTTAAAATCGAAAAACGAAACGCATAGATCATTGTCCAAGGCAATGCTATCATCTCCGAAAATATTTTTCGAACTACTACTTGTATAACAGATACCGGCGTACCGTTGAGATACAAATTTGTTGGTAGGGAAAATTTGTTGTGAACGAGCCTTAATTTTTTTCTGTTTAGTTGACATGACATCTGTCAAACATATTCAATAAACTTACTTGAACAAACAAAAGCATATTTTTTCACTTTGTTGAAAATTTGTGTTAAATTTTGTACCGAAAAGTGATGATTTGCGAAAAGCAGTAATTTTTTGTTTCCATTTGAAGAAAAGCGCTGCAAAGTCGCATCGAAAGCTTGTCGAGGCATACGGTGATCATGCTCTATCAAAAGAAACATGTAAAAGTTCAATGGCTTAGAAATTATAATTTTGATGTGAGAACTGAAGAACGTGGAAGACCATCAAAAAAAATTTGGAGACGCCGAATGCAAGCAATATTGGATGATACCTTGAGTCAAAAGCTAATGGTTAAAGGTTGCAAAATAAGCAATTACAAACTGTTTGACAGCTATGGGAAGGATCCAAAAGTGTGGAAAGTGGGTGTTATATGAATTGAGCGAGAGACAAATGGAAAACTGAAAAATCTCTGTGAAATTTTACTTCAAAGAAAATAAGCAGTTTTGCATCGAACTGTCACTGGCGATGAAAAGTGAATTTATTTTAAGAATCCGCATACAACATGTGATTTAACTTTATGAAATGAGAGCGTGTTTTACTCACAACATGATGATACAACGGTATTTCCCAGACTTTGATTCTTGCAACTGCAAGAGCATAAAATGTTCAGTTGCACCCGAACTTAGTCCTCCCTTACTTGTTTTCTGATGATTTTCCGCAAGCTTGCAAATTTTCTTTAGCGATAAGCTTGTCTAATTTTTGCAAATGCACAAACACTTAAACGAACTGTGTGAACACCTGTCAATTAAGCGCTTACTCGTTGCGCTCTACACATTCACACATACATGTACATATGTATGTCGTCGAGTAATTTAGCGGTTAATGTCCCGCGCTGTGGCGAACAATAACTTTTATTTTTAACTTCTTAATTATTTCCAGTCCTAATTCTAAGCATAAAGTTCAAGTTCAATTATCAAGCACTTTATAGCTCAATTTATGCGTTTATTGACGATTTCTAAACAAGTTCTAGCTTTGCATGTGTGTGAGTGTACTGTGTACCGGTTAGGCGATTGTTATATAAATTTTGAGAGACAACATCAACCTCACTGAAAATATATTTTAGTAATTTTTTCATAATTTTTATCAATATTTACGTAAATTCATTATTGTTTTTTAAACACTTCATTCTAAGCCAATTTTATTTTTAATTTTGCTGCTTGCTTATCCGAGTTGAACGCTGTGATCAGCAAGTCAACGACTTAGAAAACGTAGATTTGCCATTTATTTGTTATTGTGTTCAAATGTATGTATAGATACCTATGTATATATATTTATAAATAAATTATTCCGGGTTATAAAAGGTTTTTTGTAACTGAAAAATGTATTTGCAATAATTTCTTTTTTATACATATATGTATGTATGTACATATGTATGTATCTACATTAGGGTGTTTTTTTTATTTGAACTATTAATTTTTTCAGTCCCGTCACGAAATTTCCTTGGAAATACCCTAACAAGAATTCTCTGAAAATACACTACAATCGTGAATCTTTAAATTCTTACAGATCCGAGGTATTTTATGGCATCGCTTTGACTTTATACGCATATTTCTCGGAATTGTTCACTCTACAAAAGTGCCCAGTGCAACAAAGTCGTAATTCACACCGGCGAGGTAGTACGGGGCTCTAAACCCGATTTTTCAAAGAATTTTGCATTTTTTTGTATATACAGTGGTACTCCAATATAACGAATGATATAATGTTGGGACCGTTCGTTAAACTGAAATATTCGTTATATCGGAAACGAAAACTAAATTAATATTGTTACATATATGTTTAAAAATAACTATTTATTAATGAATTCATAAACATTGGTTGAAATAAATACATATACAATGGAAAATGCATACAATAAAATTAATTAAAAGTTGAATTTTATAACAAAAATATGAGCATTATTCAACTGAAAAGAAATTTGTTATGCTCATTTGCTTTTGTGGGCGAGAAATTTTGAGATCCTGTGCCTTTTGATGTAGGCTTTTCAATAAAAATATTTTTTCCTGTTCCACGTTGTTTTCTTTAGACCATTTGATACACTTCTCAAAGCAGTCGATGGCATCAGTATGCTTTATTGGCGGCACAGCTACAACTGCAGCGGTACCACCTTTCTCCTCTTCTGAAATTTCTATAGCTAGTTCATTTTCAGAACTCGGGTTCTCTTCTACAAGTACATTGTCTAGCCTATTCCATGCTTCCAAATCATCTGTGTTGAACTTTGTCTAAAATTTTATTTGAATATTAATTTAAATTATTTCTACAAATGCATAAGTTAAACCATACCTGGGGAAACATTATATGGATAAGAGAAAGTGTGCTCTCCATAACAGAAAGGTCTTTTCTGAATCGCAAATCTGCTAGAGGTATATTGTCTTCATCATCTTCATCGTCAGGTGTGGTTTTATTAATTAAAATGTTTTTCCAACACTTCTGAAGAACAACCCCTGAAACTTTTTCCCAAGCTGCAGCAATAAGTTGAACTGCATTGAAAAGGGTGAGGTCCTTTAACGCTGAGTTTATATTTTCTTTTTGCACTACACTGCTCAGTAAAGAATTTCGGTAAAATAATTTGGTGAGGTGAATCGCGTTCTGGTCCATCGGTTGAATAGAGCCGTTACATTCGGTGGCATAAACACTGTCCATATTTTTCCATCTGGAGTCACCAAATCTTCTTCAGGTGGATGACTAGGAGCGTTATCCAGGAGTAATATTGCTCGCTTTGGTAGATTTCGACTTTCAAGAAAATCTTCAACCTATAATTAAAAGTATTATTAAGGAGTATTGAAGTGAAAATTGTTGTAATATACAAACCTGAAGCACGAATTTACTAAAAAACCATTTTATAAAAATTTCGATATTCATCCACGCGGATTTTGAGTGCGCATAGTCCACGGCAAGTGTTTTGTTTTTAAACGAGGGTTTTTTGATTTTCCTATTACAAGAGGCTTTAATTTCATTGTTTCCGTTGCATTTGAGCAGGCAAGAATTGTAACTCGTTCCTTGGATAGCCCGGTGCTCTGTCTTCATTAGCGTGAACTAGAGTTTGGTTCGGCAACATCTTCCAGTAAAGTCCAGTTTCATCAGCGTTGAAAACTGCATCAAGACTTATGTCATTTTTTACGATAATTTCATTTAATTTTTCTTTGAACGGTGTCACTAAATCAGCTTGGGAGGACAGTTTTTCGCCAGATTCTTTTAAAATTCGGATCCCAAACCGTTTTTTTAAATTTACAAAACCAACCATTACTTGCCTTAAAATTTTCATTGGGATATTTTGTATTATGGGTTTGCACAGCTTTGGCTTTTAAAATATTGCTGTTAATAGGTACGTGCTTTTCACGCTGGGAGACAAACCACTTATATAAAGCCTTTTCCATCCTATGATATTCGCCTTTCTTTAACGATTGTCGTCTCAATGTGCCAGCATGTGTACCTTTAACACTTCTTATCACTTTCCGAAAATTTTTTAAAATTGTGCAAACACTCGATTTTGGAATACAATATTTCAAAGAGATTTCTTTCAGGGTTTTCCCCTTTTTATTGTCGTCAATTATTTTTAATTTGTCACCCAAGCAAAGCCGTTTTCGAATTGAAGGCATTTTTAAATAATTTATGCGATATCCTCACTTTACCACTTTGAACTCACAACTGATATTTCGGACAATAAAGCGTGCATAAAAAAATAAATAGAATTCTTTAAAAAATAGCTCAATAATAACAAGAACTAACGGGTATTTAACTGCCTGCATTGTTTTTTGTTGTAATACAACCAAAACCAAATACAAACGCCATACATTCGTAATATCGAGTTCATCCAATGTCCAGCTTTCGTTATATAGAGTCATCAATGTATTGAAAAACAGCGTTCGTTATATTGAACATTCGTTATATCGGCGTTCGTTATACTGGAGCACCACTGTATCTGGTAAATGACAGGAGCTATAGAAAAAATGTTCATGAAAATTTTGTAGGAAATTTGATTTACTATAACAAAGGTTCGAGGTGAAAATCGCTATCTTTAATACTTCTCGAGATATTCGACTTTTTAAGTAAGGCTTTATCGAATTTTTATAGATGGTATGTATGTATTAAAAAATCTATGAAAATTGCATACAGCCTTACTTAAAAAGCTGAATATCTCGAGAAGTGAAATTTTTATCACAGCTACATACATATATGCTATAGTAGTCCAATATCGGCGGTTCAGAAAAATGAGTAGGACCTTTAAGAGAAGAGAACGTACATATGTATGTACTTATGAAAAATTTCAGATCGATTTCTCAAAAACCGAGGGACTAGTTCGCTTAGTTATATAGACAAAGAGGTGGGCATAGCTAAAGCGATTCAGATCGGTGACCTTAAATGTATCTATGTATATACTTTATAAAGTCTCCGACGTTGCTTTCTGGGTATTACTAACTATATGGGAATCTTAACATACCCTGTTGAGGGTATAAAAAGGGTCGTCGGACAGCCCACATAAACGCCATTTTCGCTGTTTCGAGTATTGACGAACTCTGACACCGAGCTCTTTTCTAAACTCTCTACGCAACTACTACTTATTCCAGGAAAGTAGCTATCATCAGTGAGCTACAATTTAACGAATTATGTGGTACCTGAGTTTGACGTTTGTAAGATCCAGGCTATGTCAAACATATTTTCAGGCAGGGCTCTTCGAAGGTAAACGGCAGCGATTTTAATTTCTTAATTCAGAATATTTTAGTGACACATACATCCAGATGCTAACGACATACATATGTATATAATATTCCTATACATAAGTATATTATATTGAAAAATATATTTTTGTTGCAGTTCCGCAGATTATCGCAAAAGCTTGTAAGCATGTAAATTACCCTTAAAGCTTATCAGTGCACGCACATGGTAAAGTATCACAAAAGAAGCCGAAATTCTACATCATTGTTTGTAATTCGGGGTTCCTGGAATTGATAGCTTTGAGAAACTGCGGAAATTTATTACCAAATATCTACTTACAAATACCCCAGTAGTCATGGGTTCAGCGAACGCGCCTCAAGCCGCTCAAGTCGATGAGATGTGTGAATGAAAATATTGTTGTTAAGAGTTTTAAATAAATTCTTACATTTTCATAATTAATAACAAATAATGAAAATGTGTTTTTAATAATCATAATACATAATATGTTCTGTTAATCTAGTCCAGTGTCCAATGTCATAACAAGACTTACTCTTAATTGGGTAATTAAACTGAATGCCCAATTACCATTTGATTGGCAATAAATTTATGAAAAACTCTCTACGCAACTCTGAGCAATGTGTTCAATTGAAGAAGAAATCTTTTATTTAATAATAGGTGAAGAAAAAATCGAAAAATCAAAACAAGTTATTGTAATATTGCAGGTAAAAAAAATAGTTACCTCCTTAACTATTGAATTCTCACTAAGTCGTCCTGCACAAAGCGTGATTGTTAATCAAATTCACCTGCATTGAGCTGTTATAAAGCAATATAATTGGATTCAAAGATAAGCTATTTATGTTGTAGGCTTCGGTAACGAACGTGTCATCGTCTATTTATAACTTAATTGCATCAAATAATTGACCTGTTTGAACATGGCATGTAGTATGATTAGATTAACTGCATAGTACTTCAACATTCTAGGCAGCTGAGCTCGAAGCCCAGACTTGATCAGGTATACGTTTGCAGGGATCGTCATCAAGAGGGGATCTCTCATCTGAGGCTGTTTTAATACTTTCATTGGGGGTGTTTTTTACGAGGCGAATCGCAAACCCACGCACAACCCTGGGGAGGGATGATTCGCCTTCTCACTTTACCTCGCCTTCAAACGGCTACTCAGAGGATACTTGGATTAAGATCGGAAGTCGTGACCTGCATGAGCCATGTGTAAAAGAATCGTTTCTGGCCACTCCCAAGTGAATGGCGCTCAGAGAACTACACATGACTCCATCCTCCTCGACACAAGGCTTCATCCTCCAGTTCAGATATACACTAAATGTAAATGACTCAGATTATGCAAAAAAATTATCAATAAATTTTCTTTTGTAGGAAGTGATCATAATGAATAGTGAGTCGACTCATTATCGTCTGTTTCAAGCCCTCCATTTGAAGATACTAAGAATTTAACTGAAATTCTTGCTTCATAGAGAAACTCTTCAGGTCAGGCTGCGATTTAATCTCAACGGTCTAATGGCATTGGCAGAAGGCAACGTTAATCCGGATTAACTGCATTAATTGGGATTAATTCAGGAGTTAGTGAAGATAACTCCGTTGCTAACTCCCATTTAACTCTCAAAATTTTAGAGAGTTAGCTGATTTTCATTGGCACAATGTTAAAAATAGCCAATTTTAATCTATTGTGTATGAAAAACAAGCAACACTGACAGCTGTTTTTCAAATTTTCAGTAATAAAACAGGAAGTTTTATGTTACAATGTAGTTTTAAAAATAACGTGTTGCTATGTTTTTGTAATAAAAAATGGTTTTGTAGAAATTGGTCGGCTAACAACCGCAATGTTTATTTTCTATCCATTTTCATTGAAAATATTATAAAAATGACAATCAGCTGTTTACGAGAGTTTCAAACTCGCATAGCTGTCGTCTGTCACCTACAAATTTGGATCTGATTAAGTGCGCAGTTAATCCGGATTAACGCTGCCGTCTGTCAAGACTATAAGAGGTATGGAATGAGTAGATTTCAAAAGAAAAGCCTGGGGATGAACGGTGAGAGCTTTCTTTTTCGTATTGGTTGGTTGAAGTTGTAAATAAAGAAAGGAGTTTGAAAGAAAAACAAAATTTTCGTGCGTTTGGATTCTTAGATCTTGGAAAGTACTATAACCTAACCAACACTACACAGTTAAAAAAAATGGTGAAATTAATAATTATTTTGCTAATTTGATTTTTTATTTATTTTTAAATAAATCATGACATTTCGACAATTCATTGTATTTGATAATATTTTTATTCTTCGAGGCGTTTGAGTTATCGTTAAATAAAAACTTGATCTTATCGCACAAAAGAAATAAATCACTTTTGCATTTATGAATTAAGTTAATTATAATTATCAAATATTTAAAATAAAAAAAACACGTGATCATGAGAGATTAAAGTAAATATCTTTTAATATAAATAAATATAAATATAAACTAATTTACTAAAGTGTAATTTTTTGTTGTTTCTAAATCAAATAAGTGCGTCAATTGTTTTGTGTTGATCTTTTTCTAATATTTACTTATAGCCATATGTACATATAAGTATGTATACTTATACACATGCTCATACATGAAAAACTCGCTTATCGCGCCAATTTCAAGTGCATCGTGTACCTAACGGCAACTAAACAGATTGCAACTTTCTACTGTTTCTTTTTCGCGATTTTATGTTTAAATAAGCAAATGCAAAATATTTACGAACTGATATGATATACACGACAAGCACACATACATACATATATATGGTTGGTATGTTTTTTCTGTTGTTCTGACGCCACACATCCGTCAAAAAACTAAAGAAATAATCTGCAATCTTTTATTGAAAGTGAGCGATAAAGTTAAAAGTGCGTTTCACTAATAAATTTTGTCATCAAAATAAACAAAGCTTAGTAGTAATTAACAAATTGCGTTTGCATAATGCAGTAATACATATGTATATACAAGGTGTGTCCCAAAAATAACCTAACTCTATATAGTGCATCCAAAATTTACATCATTTTCTTCGTGCAGAATGTTTTTTTGTGTTCTTTGAGGCAAAATAATGAAAACGTATTTTGTTTTTATTTCTTGTCAATACGAATAGTATCCAGCCAATAGGTTTTGGTCCTGCTACACAACGCTGGATCAGATCCTTTTGACCCATAGACGAATAACAGCAAAATGGAACGGCGCTAAAATTACCAAGGAAGTCTGTATAGGTGCTCCTCAAGGTGGAGTGCTATCACCGCTGGTATGAACATTAGTGGTGAATAAACTGTTAAAGAACATGGAAGGCAAATCCCTTAAGATAATTGCATATGCGGACAACATTACCATCTTAATAACGGGTAGGTTTCGACAGATCATTAGCAGTATTATGACCACGACTCTCAATACCGTCCAGAACTAGTCATCGTAAGCGGGTCTGGGGAAGAAAACAGATCTGCTTGTGTTTACAAGAAAGCACAAAAATCCTTTATGGAGGTTCCCTTTGATAAATGCTAGTAATGCTTAATATACGTGTAGGCATAGCCTGGGGGCTCTTTCCCTCTCTCATGCACTGGTGCTACACAGCTATTGTTAGACCAATTCTGCTTTACGGTGCAGTAGTATGGTGGGCAGGCTTACGGAAATCCAACTATCGAAAGCTAAGGGAAAGGGTTCAGAGGCATTCGGCCTCTTTTTTTTAAGAGTTTTAAGAACAACTCCAACGTTGGCTCTTGAACTGGTACTAATCCTATAGCATGACTCCTCTTGGACCAAGAAACTAAACTTCATTCGGTATCGCAAAGGACCAAAACTGGTCTATGCGTGGCTTATCGAGATGCTGAGGAATACTGTTATAAGTGACATAAAAAATGTATGCATGAGTTCTATTGTTCCAAAAGTATCTTTGAGTCTGACGTAACATATTTTGAATAAATAATAACTTTCAAAGTTAAAGATAATATGAATTTTTTTCTATGTATACTATCAAAAATGTTCGGTTATTTTAAGGACACACATTGTATTATTTGATTAGTACTTGCATGAACATCGCATATTATGCATGCGTGCGTCAGTATTTCTAATGACAGCAGCAGAAACATAACCTCTAACTTTGATAAGTGATTTAATTGATAAACTCCACTTAAGCTTTATATTTCCTGTGGCATTCAAAAGAAAAAAATATCAATTAAATAACGATAATGTTGCTATTTTCAACTGTTAATACGCCATTCCTGAGGAAATATAAGTAGGTGTTAAAGGAAATGAATGAAATTTAAAACATTTCAAATCGCAAGTGGATTTTCATTGTAGTCGAAATAGTTATTTTGTTTATTGATTAGCCCTAACCATCTGTTGGATCATTAGTTTGAGAATTACATCATTTTGAGGGAAGTAACTTTTGTTGTTGTGGAAATAATGGAAAAAATATTGCTTTTTAAAGGCAAAAGATACAGTTGAAGCGAAAACATGGCTTGATTATGAGTTTTCGGACACTGTCCTAAGAAAATCAATCGTCAAGGATTGGCATACTAAGTTTAGGCGTAGTGAAATGAGCACCGAAGACGGTGAACGCAGTGGACGCCCAAAAGATGTTGTTACTGATGAAAGCACTTTTTGGTGCTACAAAATAATTTTGAATGGACGTAAAGTGAAGTTGTTGGAGATAGCAGGCACTCAAAAGATAGCAACTAATAAATATTTGTGTGTAAGAAAGCTCTGTGTAAAGTGAGTGGACTGCACAGTAAGAACCCGATCTACAGCGTGGAAAAACGCAATGGTCGGCTGGTAGGGTTATTGCGTCTGGAAACAGTTTCATTGACTATCTTAAAAAAGAAAGGACCATCAATAGCCACTATTATATAGCGTTATTATACCGTCTCAAGCACGAAATCGCCGAAAAACGGCCGCATATGAAGAAAAAGAAAGTGCTGTTTCATCAAGACCATACATCGTGTCACAAGTCAGTGAAAACGATAGCAAAATTCCACGAATTGGGGTTCGAATTACTTCCGCATCCACCTCATTGCTGTTCTCAGATCTCAAAAGAATGCTCGTTACAAAGAAATTTTCGTCGAAAGAAGTGGCGATCGCCGAAACTGAAGCCAGTTTTGCAGAAAAGAACAAATCGTACTACAAAAATGGTATCGAAAAGCCGCTATACAAACGTTCCCTTGAAGGGAATTATGTTGAAAAAAAAACTAATTTAGCCAAAAACATGTGTTTTACTAATAACTAAGAACAACTAGCTCACCAACAAACTTTTTGTATTTAAGATCCATTGAACTATACTTGAGATATGTATTTCTCCTCTTTCAAATATTTTATTTTTTTTCTCATCAATAAAATGGTTATTGTTATAATGGTTGTTATACTTTTTCGAAGTCGAATAGATGTCGCAAAAAAATGCTTGACAACGTTGCTGAAAACACTACACTATACTTGTAGTACATACATCAACCGCATTATTATTGGTGACGAGACGTGGGTTTATGAATATGACGTCGAAACAGTCCAACAATTTAGCGAGTGGCGCTTCAAAATTTAGCCAAGACCGAAGCAATCAAAATTTGCTAAAGGCGCTGAGTGTCATCCCAGTCGCGGATTATATCAAGTCTATAGAATATTGGATTTAGTATTAGTTTATTTGTATTGGCTCAGGAGCTTATTTTGAGCGGGATAATAAAGATTTTTATTAAAATACGAATTAAAATGTAGTTTTGTTATCCGGGTCAAATTTGATCATATGGTATTAAAATTTTTTTTCAATTAAAAAAGCTGTTGCTGACGTAATGGATATGCCGACAATATTTTTTGCAGGCCGGGTCAAATCTGATCATTTGATTTTTTTTTCAATTAAAAAAATTCTTTTGTTGTAATGGTTATTGTGTCAATATTTTTCTCAGTCCGGGTCAAATTTGATCATATGGATCCAAACTCTTCCCGTAGAAAAATGCTGTTGTTATCGTAATGGTTGTTCTGACATTATTTTTGGCCAGTCCGGGTCGAATTTGATCAGATGAAATTATAGTTTTTGTGATTGTGTCCGGGTCAAATTTGATCATATAGTATCATAATTTTTTTCGTTCAAGTAGAAAAATGCTGTTGTTATCGTAATGGTTGTTCCGATATTATTTTTTGCCAGTCCGGGTCAAATTTGATCATATAGCATCATAATTTTTTTCGTTCAAGTAGAAAAATGCTGTTGTTATCGTAATGGTTGTTCCGATATTATTTTTTGCCAGTCCGGGTCAAATTTGATCAGATGATATTATAGTTTTTGTGATTAATATTCAGTAGTTAGAAATATCAATTATCAAATAACTGACATATTTTTAACAATGTCTATTAAAACTTCTTTAAGCCTTAATATTATGCGCACAATTTGATGAGAATAATATATTTTTAGAAACGTACATACATATGTATATTTAAACAACAAATCAAAACATTTGAAATAACATAAATCAGCAATCCCATCACATCGTAGAATTTTTTAAGTGAGTTCATTAAACTCCCAAAAAAAATCCAATACGCATTAAGTACCAAGCGGATTTACTCGTTTTACTCTAAAAAACTACAAACAACGTGTGAGTATTTACGCCAAATCAACTGCGCGAGCGCAAATACGAGCCCACAACACTTCTAAAACAACATTTTTCTACTACAACTACAAATACCAAAAACAAACTCTTGAATACTTTGAATTTTCATGAATAAATGGAGAAGCAAAAAAAAAATTATGCACAAAAAGAAGAATAAATAAAATATAACTAAAAACATAGCAAACAAAGAACATTAAAAATTAGCGGCGGACGAACTCGCGACAAGCTTATAAATAATGAATACCAGCCAAAGTAATGAAGGCATGAGTATGGGTTCATAGTTGTATAAGTTGTAAGAAAATTAGCAAAAAATTAGTTTCTGTTTATATGTATGGTACATATTATGCGCATGCGTGATCATAAGTGAGCTTGTGTGTGTCTGGGAGTGCGTGTGCCGGTTCGCAAGGCGTGCAAAAGCCGCGGCGCGAATTGGCGTCAATCGCCTTAAATTATTTATGAGCCTTTGATGATCATGCGAAAAATGCGAAGAAAAAAGTCGCTATAGATCATTAACATCATCAGCGCGCTGAGCGGTCCAATTAACTTATCTATGTATGTATGTCTCGAGGTGTTAATTTGTGTCTATGCAAAACTATGCCGACGATCCGCAAACGCGCAAACCACGTGGCTGGCACAATTTGCGAAATTTAGGCAAGCCAACAAACAAACAAGCGTTCACAAGAACAAAAAATCAATCAAAGCGTATAAAGAAGAAACAAAACGAGCAAAAACACAAACAAAATATTCAAAACAAGCGAAAGCGAAAACGTAGAACAAACGTTGTAAACAGTTGAAAACACCACTTACGCACCGGTTGTTGGAGTTTTTTAAGGGTCGTGTCTCACTCACAACTCTAGAGTCGGTCTCTGACAGTAGTACGCACACGCGCATGCGCGTATTTATTGACGACGCGTTGACTTGTTGTGGTCAATACGCGTGCGCCTGGGATTTCCAAATAAAGCTGAATGAGTTTCAAGCTGTTGCTTGCTGTTTCCGTTCTGTTCGGCGCTTTTTGGCGCCCTTAGACGATGACGTTGCGAATATTCCATTTAGAAGTTTGCCGCAAGCGAGTGTGTGGAATGTTTTGTGTAAAGCACAACAAATTTTAATTTTTGATGTTTTTTCTTACCGTCCCAGGCGCGTGGTTCATAGTAGTAGTAGTAGTAGTTGTAAAATTTTGCGTTTTGTTGACCTTTGTGATGTTTGTTGTTGTTATTTCATGAATTTTGCTTCTTGTTTTGCTATCATCCCATCCGCCTGAGGCTTTTCATCATAATTGATCGATTCGGAACGATTCTTGGTTCGTCTTGTTGACGAAATGTTTTCATAACGCTCCAACAATGATCATTCCGTCTATGCCTTCTTCTTCTTCTTTAATGGCGTAGACACCGCTAACGCGGTTATAGTCGAGTTAACAACAGCGGGCCAGTCATTCTTCTTTTTTGCCGTTTGGCGCCAATTGGAGATTACAAGCGAAGCCAGGTCCTTCTCCACCTGGTCTTTCCAAGCGAGTGGAAGTCTCCCTCTGCTTCACCCGGCGTGTATTGCGTCGAATCTTTCAGAGCTGAAGTGTTTTCATCCATACGGACGACATGCTAACTAACCTACTAACCACAGTAGCCACTGTCTCTTAATTCGCTGAACTATGTCAGTGTCTTCGCGTATCTCGTACAGCTCATACTTCCATCGACTGTGGTATTCGCCGTTTCCGATGCGCAAAGGAACATAAATCTTCAGTAGATTCTTTCTCTCGAAGGTATATTTCTTATATGATCAAAACTCATGTCAAACTATTTGTTTCAATTTTAATAAGATACACCATATTATTAAAGCAAAGATTCCTATTCCAAACGGTCCAGAAAATAAATCGAAGGAGGATTCCTACATAGGAGACCTGAACTATCTATCTTTTCTCTTCTTTGGCACTACAACCGTAAGTCGATCTGAGCCGAGAACGTAAAATTTTGTTAGTTCTCTCTATTCTTCGTGAAATCACAACGTCGACCATCCATGGTTCATCGTCTTCCAGGCGTACGACATGGCACTATGAGCGCATTCGTTGATAGTCGCTAGTCGCCGCAGAGCTCATACAGTTTGTGGTACCATTGTGGTCTCACGACTTATGGAGAATTGTTCTCTTGAGTGCTCCCAGCGCTTTTTCATTTCGGTTCGTCATCGTTCATGTTTCTGAGCCATATAATAGGACGGGAATGACAAGGGACTTATAAAGCGTAATATTTGTTAGTCGAGAGAGGGTAGTCGCTTCTCAATTGTCTACGGATCCCAAAGTACCATCTGTTGTCAATTTCACTTTTTGAAATTTTTGGCTGCTAATAAACACGTAGTTCCCAAGACGGAACGTACTTTGTTTTGCCTTGTCCTTGTGCGCCACAAGATCAACCTCTTATGCTTCAGTTTCTGGCTAGAAAAGGCTTCGCCAAGAACTGTTATCTCATTGTAATTCTTTAAAAATTTTCGTGATTTATGTGGCCGGCCTGGTTCGAACTCGAAAAATTTGTTATATCTGGTTCTTCCTTAAATCTTTTTAAAATAAACGGCGTTGAACCACATTTCAAAGCGAAATTCAAGATTGATGACATGTAATTGCCACACTGAGCGACTTTTTACCATTTCCTGCAGAGTACGTTTCTTCGAAAACATACCAATCAATTTGGCATACCAAAGATGCCTTCACATTTCGAATTCTCGTAAAATTCTTTTGGCGTTTAACCTTGAAAAGCGTACGTTCACACCTTCTTTGTAAAATACAAATACAACAAATGCTTCTAATACACCGAACTGGTTCTATTTGTGCCCTTGGGAGAAGAATTCTTTGTTTTGTTCTTTTCGTAGTGCCGAATGGTGGTGACTCTTGTATTTACGCTTGCTTGTTGTTACTGTGTCCAGCACCTGTTCGGGTGTTGAGTGACAATGCTATTTTTAACGAGCTTATGTAATCAAGCGCGTAATATTGTATATACATACAGATACGTTGTCGAAATTGTAATAAACAAAAGCCAATCGAAAGCACACAAGTAAATATTTGTCAACAAATCAATTAATAATTTGTTTAAAAATATACTTATTTATAGGCAATTGATTTCGATTATGCATTCCCTTTTGATCTGATAGGTATGTAAGTATGTCACCTTATAATTTCATTGAGTCAGCTCTTCCAAAGTGTTGTGAGTATTCGGGTTATTGATCAAATTCAAACATTTGTTGTTATTTTGTAGACTAAGTTCCTATTGCAGACCCCCCTATTGATGACGATCCCTGCAAAATTGTTAAGGTTTACGATATAAGGCCATGCACCTGGAATGTCCGGTCCCTTAATTGGGAAGATGCCGCTGTCCAGCTGGTTGATGTCCTCGCGAAAATAATGGTTGACATCACCGCCGTCCAAGAAATGCGATGGACGGGACAAGGACTTAGGCGAGTAGGTCTTGTTGCACTCACTGCAGTGGCCATGTAAAGCAGCGCAAAGTCGGTGTGGGATTCGTGTTGGGGGAGAGACTCCGTCGCCGAATACTATCATTCACACCGGTGGATGAACGTCTGGCCACAATCCGCATCAAAGCGAAGTTCTTCAACATATCGCTGATGTGTGCCCACGCCCCGACAGACGAGAAGGACGATGTGAACAAAGCTGCCTTCTATGAGCGCTTGGAGCGTGTTTGGCGACTTTAACGTCAGGGTGGGCAAAGAAGGTATCTTTGGCACAAGGGTCGGTAAGTTCAGCCTCCAGGATGACACATCCAAAAATGGTTTGAGGCTGTTCGACTTCGCCGGGGCCCGAAATTTGGTTATCTGTAGTACTAGATTCAGATCCAGCAAAGAAAAATTCATCAAGCTACCTCTCCGGATCGAAAAGCCGCTAACTAGATCGATCATGTTATGATAAACGGAAGACACGTCTCCAGTGTTTTACACGTGCGTTCGCTCCGAGGTCCTTACATTGACTCAGAACACTTTCTTGTTTCAGCGAAGATATGCACCCGCCTCTCTGCGGCAAACGTCAAACGCTCAAATAGTAGATTGTTTGACCGGTCGGTCGGATTTTGGGAGTGCACCACACCTCGATAATCGAAGGAAATTGTCAATATAACCTTGTTGTCGACCTCAGCTTTTGAAGCTGTTTTTTTGGAACCCAAATGGTCTTTCAAAGTGGGTTTACTGATCCCACGAATATTCCAACGATACCAGTAAGATTCTCAAACACCAATTCCTTTATTATACCCTGAACAGGGTATATTAAGTTTATCACGAAGTTTGTAACACCCAGAAGGAAGCGTCGGAGACCCTATAAAGTATATATATAAATGATCAGTGTGTCGAGCTGAGTCGATTTAGCCATATCCGTCTATCTGTCTGTCCGTCCATCTGTCCATCCGTCTGTCTGTATATATACGAACTAGTCCCTCTGTTTATATACTCTCGCAACAAAGTTGCTAAGGAGAGTATTATAGTTTTGTTCACATAACGGTTGTTTGTAAGTCCTAAAACTAAAAGAGTCTGATATAGGGTTATATATACCAAAGTGATCAGGGTGACGAGTAGAGTTGAAATCCGGATGTCTCTCTGTCCGTCCGTGCAAGCTGTAACTTGAGTAAAAATTGAGATATCATGATGAAACTCGTATTTCTTGGCTCCAGAAGAAGGTTAAGTTCGAAGATGGGCAAAATCGGCCAACTGCCACGCCCACAAAATGGCGAAAACCGAAAACCTATAAAGTGTCATAACTAAGCCATAAATAAAGATATTAAAGTGAAATTTGGCACAAAGGATCGTATTAGGGAGGGGCATATTTGGACGTAATTTTTTTGGAAAAGTGGGCATGGCCCCGCCCCCTACTAAGTTTTTTGTACATATCTCGGAAACTACTATAGCTATGTCAACAAAACTCTATAGAGTCGTTTCCTTCAGGCATTTCCATATACAGTTCAAAAATGGAAGAAATCGGATAATAACCACGCCCACCTCCCATACAAAGGTTATGTTGAAAATCACTAAAAGTGCGTTAACCGACTAACAAGAAACGTCAGAAACACTAAATTTTACGGAAGAAATGGCAGAAGAAGGCTTTTTTAAAATTGAAAATGGGCTGGCGTCATTATCAAAAACCATATTAAAAACTCTAATGCAGAAAATTTCAATATGTATAAAATGTTCGGGTGACACCCGAACTTAGCCCTTCCTTACTTGTTAAGATATCGTTTTGAAATTTTGCAAACGTCATTTTCTCTTCAAGAAGCTGCTCATTTGTTGGAACTGCCGATATCGGACCACTATAACATATGGCTGCCATACAAACTGAACGATCGGAAAAAAGTTCTTGTATGGAAAACTTTTGCATTTGACAAGATATATTCACGAAATTTGACATGGATTACTGCTTAAGGTAATAATATAATCTCCGAAAAAATTGTTCAGATCGGATTACTATAGCATATACATAGCTTCCATATAAACTGAACACATAGTTGCTAAAAGAAATGCACCTGTGAAGGGTATATTAGCTTCGGTGCAGCCGAAGTTTAAGTTTTTTTATATAACAGTTTATTTGGAAAATGATTAAGACGCGCCAAAAACACCAAAACTACGCATACTGAAAAGTAATGTTGGTAAATACCAAAAACAATTAACAATTACACGCAGATCACACACACACATTTAACTACAAATGCAGAAATATCAATTGGCCAATCAAAAAACAAAATCTCTTAGCAACCTGGAAGCGCTCAAGGTTGCACGCGCCAAATATGCTGCACAACAACAAAATTCATAACAATCAAGCTTCGTAACTCCAAATGACTCGACAAACATACACACTTACACATGCATAAAAGTAGAATTTTTGCAAAGAAAAAATAAAAAACCAAATTCTCATAAAATTCTAGCTGAAATGAATGCAAAAAACTCGCATTCAATGCGCACAGCAACAATTTTAATGTGTCTAATGAACCAGTACACAAGCATAATATGTGCAAACAACAGCAACAACACCGCTTAAGTACAGCCTGCACTCAACTTTTTTACATACCAGTTAGCACACACACATATATACATACAACGAATTATGAGATCAGAATATTTGACATACGCAAACCGATATGCAGCTTTCGAATCGCGACTGGAATATAATATAAAAGCGTTTATGTGTTGATTCTAATTTATACATACGTTATATAGATTATATTCACTTTTATATTTATGATTCGTACTTTTTTCGCAACGCAAACAATGCAACAATATTTGACAATAAAAGCGCCAAAACCCGATTTGAGATCATAGCTTTTCTATTATAATGTTTTATTGCTAATTTCTACGAGCAACAGCTCATTCACACACACATACATATATGTACATGCATCTGTATGTAGGGGTGCTTGAGTGCTTAAGCTGGAGCACATAGCAGAGCGCTTTGTTGGGTGTCTCAAGGTCGACAATTACCAAAATCACTTCATTTCATTTCATTCATGTGTTGCATCACAACGAGCAGCGGCGAACGTTCGCACGAACAATGGAAACAAAGAAATCTAAAAAATTGCAATTCAATTTATTTTAGAGAATCTTTACTTAGCGATAATTAAGTATTAGCGCAAATTGTATTGGTTTGTGGATGTGGAAGTGCTGCCAAATAATTCAGTTTTACATTAAGAAGCGCTCTCTTATAACGAAAGTCGCATTCTGGGCCCATATTCAAGATGACACGTCAAAAGAAAAGAGTTTAAGGGACGAAATTGCCGAGAAAACGTCATAAGCCAGTGAACACGATGGCAAAAATTCATGAATCGGGGTTCGAAGTACTTCCGCATCCACAATATTCTTCGGATCTGGCCTCCAGCGACTATCTCCTGTTCTCAGATCTCAAAAAAATGTTCGTTGGGAAGAAATTTTCTTCGAATGTAGAAGTGATCGCCGAACTGGGAAATATTTGGAAGCAAAGGATAAATCGTACTATAAATATGGTATCGAAAAGTCGCTGCATCACCCTTCACGGGAACTATGTTGAATGTAAAAAAATCGATTTTTGTCAAAAAGAAAATATTTTTTACTATGGGCACTACAGGCCAGGAGTTTTTCAATTGACCTGTTAGTAATGGAAAAGTAGCTGGAACAGGGTGTCTCCGCAAAGTAATAGGACTGAGTAGATTTAAAAAAATGTATTGAACCAATCGTTACAATTCTTTAAAAACCTTCAAAATAGGCTGCTTCTGCGTCGATGCAGCGCTGCCAACGCGAGTTCCAAGCATTGAAGGCATGACGGAAGGTATTCTCCGGAATAGCCTTGAGAGATGCATGCTGCTTGGGTCCCCTCTGTCGCCTCAAGATACTTGCCTTTCATCGGCCTTTTCAGGCAAGGAAAAAAAAAAGTCCGGTGCCACATCTGGCTATAGGGCGGCTGCGGAAGCGTTGGGATGCCGGTCTTGGTTAGGTAGCTGTTCACAAGAAAGGCGGTGTGAGCCGGGGCGTTGTCGTGGTGCAAC
Organism: Bactrocera neohumeralis; assembly: GCF_024586455.1. NCBI lineage: Eukaryota > Metazoa > Arthropoda > Insecta > Diptera > Tephritidae > Bactrocera > Bactrocera neohumeralis. The sequence continues at coordinate 7,744,728 of NC_065922.1, read as the reverse complement.
TTCCAATCGGCTGCGATGTCTTGTCGGACCCGATTGACCTTTCGTTTGAGTCTCTTGACGACTTCCACGTAAAACGTTGGCGTTGACGTTTTGTCCAGGAGGACAATGACAATTTGTCAAAAAAGACAATGAGCATCGTTTTCACTTTGGATTTGCTCATTCATCAGCGACCCCTTCCCGGCCCTCCAAAAAGGCCAGGTGTCACCGCAACACACCACTTTTTGCTAAAGCCATATCTGGGTAAGTCTGCTTGATCATATCAAACGTCTCTGTCGTAGATTTACCGAGTTTTACATAAAATTTAGTCGCGTACCTCTGCTCTAACGAACGCTGCATTTTCGGCTTTCACCACTCACAAAAAAACGTCGCGCGAAAATGTTTGTCCTGACTCTCCAGGTGCTCGGAGACAATTGACCAGCCGCTCGTTCGTTAGCTAGCAACGCCCTCTACCGAATTCAGTCGGTGCGCGCACTCTCCGAAGTACAGTCGCGGCGGAAGAAAATCAGTCCTATTGCTTTCCGGTCATTGAATGTATTATTTGGGTACTATATTATACTTTTAAGAGTAGAAAGTTGTTTTTACGAGTCTGCGTACGAAGTAAAATAAAATCTTAAATTTAAATCATCATTTCAAGCCACTGCCATATAATGATCCACTCTTAAAAGCATAGAGCGCACTTTTTTATTTGAAAATGAAAAAAAGTTGGAAAAAAGAAAAAAATCCAAGCAAAGCCAGATATAAAACAAAAGCTTAATTGTTAATGTTTTTTAAAAATGACATAACAACTTTCAAAAGTATTTGTGAATATTTTTTGTTTATTATTTTTAATTTTATTTTTATTAACCTCTCTTTCACAACCGGTAAGGATACTACACGATGTCATTAATTCTGCAATTTGATTATTTCTAAATTGTCATACCAGTTTAGCTATGTTGTCAATTAGTGTTGCCGACATTTTTTACTCTGCCTGCAAGTCTTATAAATACCATAGCAATATTTATTTATTTTTATTTTTAATTTTGTGTACATTTCTTATTCTGTATATGTAGATATGTATGTTGTTAAGTAACAATAGTACTATTAGTTCTACCTGACCTTGAATGCAATGTCATTGACTTATAGAACCTGCATAGACATTTTGGCAGACTTTTTTGTGAAAGAGCTGTTGAATTTTAGTAACAAGTTAAACACCTCACAGTTAAAATAAATGTCCACATTTTTCTTTTATAAAGAGTGATCCATTTCGAGGTTCCTTACTTTTTTAAAGAAAAAACACAGAAACATTCTTTAACATTTATTTTTTTGAAGATTATCTCTTTCATGTGTTGACCGTGTCTACGTCTCAGATGGTCCATCTGTTGAGTCCAATTTTCGATGAATCGTTTGAGCATTTCGACTGGTAACCAATGACATGCGTGATGTTTTGCTCCAAGGCCTGAATCGAAGCGGGATTGTCTGCATACACTTTAGACTTTACATATCCCACAGGAAAAAGCCCAATGGTATGATATTGCAGTATCTTGGTGGCCAATCGGCCAGACCAAAACGTGAAATTATCTGCTCATCGAAGTGTTCTCTCAATTAATACATTGATTGATGCGATGTATGGGAAGTGGCGCTGCCTTCTTGAAACCAAATGTCGCCGAGATCATGAGCTTCAATTTCAGACAACATATAGTCGGTTATCATGGCGCGATAACAGTCGCCAACGGCACTTACGTTCTCACCGGCATCATTTTTAAAGAAGGTGATTCCACCGGCCTACAAACCACACCACACCATTGTTTTTTCTGGATGAGTTGGCAGCTTTTGAATTTCTTCAGGCTACTCTTCGTCCCAAATGTTGTAATTTCGCTTGTTTACATACCAATTGAGTCAGAAATGGGGCTCATCGCTGAGCAAAATTTGGCTGGAAAACTTCGGATCTTCTTAGAACTTTTCAAAAGCCAATAGAGCCAAGCGAAGTCGCTTAAGAAGGTCGAGCGGCTACAGTTTCTGCCAATACTTTGTACGCTTTCAATTTAAGATCTCGACGTAAAATGTGCCACGTACGTCAGTCCGAGTTGCTGCAAACAGCGCCAAATAGACCCGCCACGGTCTTCGTGTACACTCTCAGCTATGGCTGCTATATTTTCATCACTGTGTGCTGGATGTTAACGATTCGGTCGAATGTCATCTAATAAAGAATGCTGGATCTCAGGATGTGTGATGGTGTTGCGAATAGGGCGCTCAGTAGGCCGATTATGTTGACTATAAGTCAATAATAATAATTACGGTTCGTGATTTTTCGTAATAATGTTGAACGATTTGAAAACGTTGTTTAGGTTTAAGTCATTCCATGATGAAATGCCAAATAATACTAAACAAAAATTACATGACAGCCTGATACTCTACTTGGATCACCCGTTATTTATGAAAATACTATATGTTCATATTGTAGTATTATTCAGTAAAAAATTGAAATTGCAGAAGAATAGTCATTGGCATCTTTTTTCGGTACTATTCATCAATATTAATTTATGTGCGAGAGTATAAAAATGATGCCCTCTGAATTACATGAAAATGTCTGAGAGATTTACCGATATTTTCGGTGAAAAATTAGGTTATGTTAGGTTAGGCACTGAGTACTTCGTGTTCGATATCAGGGACCTTGAAAAGTTATAGTTCGATCACGACAATTTTTCCACAAGGGTTACCTCAGCTCAAATACCATATTTGTGTAAAGTTTTATTCCGCTATCATCATTGGTTCCTAATGTATATAATCGTATTATACAGAGAAGGCATCAGATGGAATTCAAAATAGCGTTATATTTGAAAAAGGCGTGGTTATTAACCGATTTCACCCATATTTCTTACATGTCATCAGGATGTTGAGAAAATATTATATACCGAATTTCATTGAAATCGGTTGAGTAGTTCCTGAGATATGGTTTTTGGTTCATAAGTGGGCGACGCCACGCCTATTTTCAATTTTTAAAAAAAGCCTGGGTGCAGCTTTCTTCTGCCATTTCTTTTGTAAAATTTAGTGTTTCTGACGTGTTTTGTTAGTCGGTTAACGCACTTTTTGTGATTTTCAACATAACCTTTGTATGGGAGGTGAGCGTGGTTGTTATACGATTTCTTCCAGTTTTGAAGTGTATATGGAAATACCTGAAGGAAACGACTCTGTAGAGTTTGGTTGACATAGCTATAGTAGTTTCCGAGATATGTATAAAAAACTTAGTAGGGGGCGGGGCCACTCCCACTTTTCCAAAAAAATTACGTCCAAATATGCCCCTTCCTAATGCGATCCTTTGTGCCAAATTTCACTTTAATATCTTTATTTATGGCTTAGTTATGACACTTTATAGGTTTTCGGTTTTCGCCATTTTGTGGGCGTGGCAGTGGGCCGAGTTTGCCCATCTTCGAACTTAACTTTCTTATGGAGCCAAGGAATACGTGTACGAAGTTTCATCATGATATCTCAATTTTTACTCAAGTTACAGCTTGCACGGACGGGCGGACGGACAGACGGACGGGCAGACAAACATCCGGATTTCAACTCTACTCGTCACCCTGATCACTTTGGTATACATAACCCTATATCTGACCCTTTTAGTTTTAGGACTTACAAGCAACCGTTATGTGAACAAAACTATAATACTCTCCTTAGCAACTTTGTTGCGAGAGTATAATTACATGACAGCCTGATACTCTACTTGGATCACCCGTTATTTATGAAAATACTATATGTTCATATTGTAGTATTATTCAGTAAAAAATTGAAATTGCAGAAGAATAGTCATTGGCATATTTTTTCGGTACTATTCATCAATATTAATTTACTTCCTCAATTTATTGCTATATTTCTGGCAAAAAAATCATCGATTACAATTACAAATACTTCCGTTAGAAGTTCCGATCTTTGATTGTCCGCCAATAATTAACAATGTTTAATATAAATATTTTATTTCGTGGATATTTTGGGAACCCTACGACCTCTTTTGCGTAAAAGTATGCTTCTCCATTATTATTCTCCATCACCACACGCCACACATTTTGCTTCCTTGTTTTGGTGTTCAGTTTTATCCGCATTGTTTCCTTATCAAATTGAATACACAAAACACACACATATATTTTAAATTGCTCACAAAAAGATATTGATAAAAACTGCTAAAGATTTGCTTTCTATTTCTTACATATGTTTGTACACACTCCAATGCATTTGTCGATTAGCGTGTTGATTTACAATACATCATGCAAATATTCTGACACGCTTCATCCGCACAGCCGTTATCACGAAGAGCAGTGACAATCAAAACACATATGAATAGGTTATCAGCAGACGATATAATGCTACATTATATAAAATATAGGATAGACTTGGAAGTTGGGCTTTCACGTATGAAATACGCACAAAAAAAAAAAATAATAACTGGCAATTTTCATATACATACATACAAGTATTTCGGTTTTCACTCGAAAATTCTTATACGCCTTGGATAGAGTGATCTCATCGCCTTAAACCATCACTTTGAGGTTGACGTTTGTTGGATTGGTTGTTTAATTTTAAGTTCCGAATTGATCAGCATATACTTCGATGCCAAGATGATGAAAACATAAGCTTGAATTCTTTAACGTTCATTTATTTCATAAGACAATATTTGGAAAACTTCGAAAATAAGTTAGTTTTATCTCGCAATCTCCTCGTTCATTTCAAATCTTGGCAAATAATATTAATAATTTTAATATATCTCTGAAGTATGTATAATATTTCCCCTTCAGTCGTCAACATAAACAATGCTTTATTGTTGGATCAAAACTAAATTCTAATTTCAGGAACAATTTTTCAGGAAGACTAGGCTCCTATATTCCAAACTAGATATATCTCAATCTCAATAATTCCTCAAGGGGCTAGTAATTTAGTATTTATACTGATTTTTTCAAGAATTTCGGCGACATATAACACAGACATATAATTGACTGTGGTCGGGTCTGTATTTACACAAGCGACACTGTTTTGCCCTATAAGTCGGCGTTTCTTCAGATCGGTTTATTCCCACTTCATGCATTCTCAATACTCGTACTCTTATAAGTATTTTTGGTCCTTCACTTTTTACTCTGTTAAAAAATATTGTTAGCAGTTCTATTGGTATAGGTAGTGAACTTATTTTTTGCACTTGCGGAAGGTTATAAACTTAACCCTTCGGTGCCGTATTGTTAGTCCAACTAGAATTTTACCCGCGTTAGATATATTGGAAGGTCCGATCGATTTCCTTGGTAAAATAAACAAAATAATTTGTAATGTAGGCACAATCACAAGTAAATTTCACATTTCTGCACAAAGGTAAGGTTAGGTTAGATGGCTGATTAAAGATCGCACGTGAACTACCAATATGTAGTCCTTTGGGAAGGGATAGAAAAGAAGAACTCCTATGTTCGGACTTATAAATTAACAAAATGCTTAGTAGCCAATACGAATTTGTACGGACTTATACCGTCCCAAATGTTTAAGTCTTGATCTCCCAAATGCGGGACAGTCAAGAAGGAAGTGTTGAGTTGTTTACACCTCTTCTTCTTCCATACAGCTTCTGCAGATGGCGTCTGGTAGGATTCCCAGCCTTACTGCGTTGACGCCAATAGGGCAATACCCTTACAAAAGCCGCACAACTAGGGAGAGGCTCGCCGTATTGTCGGAAAAGAGTTCGCTGGAACTCTTGCGATTGATCTTGGATCAAAAGGCTATTGCGACAGCCATGCCCAGCTATCTAGTAGTAGAACACAAGAGAATACGGGTGCACCGACCTGCTCCCATTCTACCGATAGCGGTTCTAGGGTGCCTTTTCTTGCTAGTTCATCAGCTTTATAGATTCCTGCGATTCCGCTGTGGCCTGACACCCATACCAGTCCTATCAAAGACACTCGTTTCTATTGATAAAATACAAGGTATAATAATGATATAAGAAAAAATCGAACAGAGAACTTTGTAGCGTGAGACTCTTATAACAACTTTGAAGTTGATTTACGAAAATCGCACTATTATCGCGATTTCTTATTAAACAACTTCTCCATCAATCTGATAGAGTAACAACCATATCTAAAATCCATAGAAGTTACATAAATGAATAAGTCACCAATATTAATATAGTCTCGCCTGCAAAAATGTTGCCATGAGCAGGCATTCATTCAATAATCTTCGGTATCACAAATTTCCCGCCAAAAAATGTAAATACCCATAACAACAACAACTGCAGCCGCAAAGGAATATTAAGAAGTTGAAGAAGAAACAGAAGACGAAGAAGCAGAAGCAGAAGCCGACAAAAGAGTGATCGTTTTGCGCTTGGGTTGATTGGCCGCGACGTTCAATGAACTTGCGGCGGCGGTACGGAGATACCGCAATATTAATGTGTGCTGCTGTGTGAACCTTCCCGCTGAGGAGTTTCTAAAAACGCGCCAAAGCAATTCATTGACTCGTCTCAGCATTCTAATGGTCGAACGTAATGGAGCGTAGCAGACTCTGTCGGCGCACTGCAGATCTAACACAATCTAGCAAGCAACAGAAGGCAAAAAAAGAAAACGTGCGCGCTGAGGAAAGGTCAGTGAACAAAGCACAAGTAGCAAACAAGACCTTGTCACACACAAACATCTGCATGTATTCGCAAGCAGGCAGGTCATAAACTGTAAGGACCTGCCGGCTGCCGCGCAGACGCTTGGCAATGAAGCAAACGCTACGTCAGGAGCATTGCAATGACCTCTGCTGCACACGAACTTGCAACAAATTCCAAAGACACACACATTTCGTTTTTTTTTTGTTTTTGTGGTATAAAAATAAACGAGTAAACAGGAAATGCGACGGCGACCTTTTCACAAATGATTTTTGTTATTTTGCGGCGTTTGTCTGGCCAATGAAGGTGTGGCGTGGCTACGTGCATGTCGTGTATCCTTGAACTGGGTCAATGTCCTTTTCCCAATTATTGATGCATTGATGTTGGTCACAACAGCAACATGTGTCGATGAATATGGCGTAGCTCAAAAAGGAACAAAGGACTTATATGTACATGCTCGTATTTGTTCAATGATTTGTAAAGCCGAAGCAGCAGAAAGCGATCTTTGGTGTTGTCGGTGGCGGCAATATCGTTGCAGAGTTTGACTGTCGCCGTCGGTGGCGGAGTGCCAATGCTATTAGTTATAGTTGCCTTAGATAAGTGTTTCTTGGAATTGTTTACAACTTTTCGAAGCATCGGCGTTTCAAAACAACTGTGCACAAATTTAGAACCTCTTTCCAGTAATCGGAGATTAGAAAGCAAGCAAAAGATCATTGTACCTTATTGTGTGGCTAATGATATTTTCGAAATTACCCGCTGCCAAAACCAAACAAAGTATAAATTTGTACAGACAGTCCCAAGCTAAGCGTGCTTGTCGCTACAGGAATCTTGAAGCTGAATATCGTTTTCGGCAGCTGTTATTGTGTGTGTTTTCCTGGATTTGATAAACAACTTTGATTTGTATTGGAAAAATGCCGAACATTCTAGCGAAGGTACAGTACTTTAGTACAGTACTTGTACTGGTTGGCAAATTTTTCGTTGGTTCAGCGATACTTCTGGAAAACACGACAACATTCCGTATTAGAAAATCTGAAACAGTCGAAAAATGCAACAACAACAAAAAAACATTTCGTATTAGAAAATCTGAAACCGTCGAAAAGATGCATTGTAGCGCAGTTCTTGGAAATTCATATACATTGTTCGGGCATTTCTAGCGCTTGCATGCCTTACAGATTTATCGGTCTTTACAAATTGCAATTCCAATTGTACATCGCTCGGTTTCACTTGTCTTCAAATTCGTAAAGATTTACCCGCCTTGTTCGCCAACACAAGCGTGGTATTCTAAATCATTTGTTCTTTTCACTTTTATTGTTGCTGCACTTTCGCTTTCAGGTTTCAAGCTTTCCTTTTGAGTCGCAAAGCGAGCACGTCTCTCTTCTTCCGGCTTTTACTTATATGTATGTATGTATGTATATATATATATATATATGTTTGTATGGGTATGAAGCTTTGCATGTCTGTTATAAAAATACAAATATATGTTTCATAGCAGGAAACCGCAGCACGTGTGTCTTCCATGGCCTCAAAACTGGCTCATTCAGAAAATTACATATGTACATACATACATGCACTCGACAGTATGTCTGTGATTGGTTAAATTTTGCATTTTTATTATTCCTTGTGTTTTTTAGTGGAGAAAGTGAAAACAGCAATGTTTACACACGATTCATTTTTGCTGCCAAGGAATAAAAATGGTTGAGTTTACATGTAATTCAACGACTTATGTACTTGAGAGCTTGATCTACTAGGGAAAAGCTCTATTCTTCTTAGAAATTGTATTGTTAAGAAATATTTTAAAATCTTTTTCTGACTTTTTTTATCATTTGCATAAATGTTTTGAATAAATAAAATAATAAATAATTTTTAAAAAATAAAATAAGAATTAAAAAATAATAATAAAATAAATATTTTTTTTATTATTAAAGTGAAATACTTTTTAAATATTTTTTTAAATATATTTTTTAGTGTAAACTTACTTAAGCTTCTTCAGTTTGATACACATTTTATATTTCTTCTTTATTTTCTAAATTAAATACCTCCAAAATTTGAGCAAGATGGCATTCTTTTCACAAAAAAATTGTTCTTAAATCTCTTTAATTGAAAATCTTCTTTATTTACTTTATCAATATGATTGAAAACCTATTTCAAAACAGATGGTAGCTCTTCTCACAAATTAAAAAAAATTAAAGTTTCTTTATTTTGGAACTGTAATGTATGTTTTTGAAGCTCTAATTATATCTTATAACTCCCTACCTCGAGTGGGCCAAGAGGGTGCTGAGCGAGAGCGAGGACGATAGGGCAGGACCGGTCGCGAACAAAGCTGGACTAGCGGTTAAGCGGCGAAGGTCGCTTGGGGGAGAAATCTCTCTTGGTAAAATACTGCGAACGGCGGCTGCGCCAACTTGTAGCGAAATCGTTAAAAACGCTGGCTCAATAAAGCTTGGCGTTCGATCGCAGCAGGAAGGATAGTGCCATCTTCCACGAGGAATGGAAGAGAGTAGTGGCGGCTATCTCTTCACTCTTCTTGAAGGTGGTCTGCGGAAACCCTGGACCACCCCCAAAATATACGAGTGCTTGATGGCACCACGGGCTTCATAAGCGCATTAGACGTTATGATGAACGATCGGCGCTCCTATATAAAGAGGCAGTCTCTCAGGTAGGGTAGGTATGGAGTGGGGCCAGATTGGAGTCTGTGGACAAGTGGATCTTCGCCCTAAAGCTCGCGTCTGGCTGCCGGCTGATCCTACTTCTGCAAGTAAGATTGAGGAAATTCTCAGAAATCCCTTACTACCCACCCATGACTGGAGGGTAATAAGGCTGGAGAAAAACGAGGAACCATATCGTCAAACGTCGATTCTGTTAAGTGCGGAGTCCATCGGTCCTCTCAGCAAAACCAAGGGAGCCATAAGCTATGGGTTCGAAAAGGTAGTCTTTAAAATACTTCCGAAAACTGCAGATGCGATGGGTACGACAGGCGTCAAACGACCATAGATAACGACCCGAGTACGTAGCGAGTTCTGGGGGCGGTTCATTAATCGGCGACTCCGTCCTTAGCCTTGAATAAATATTGAGAACACGCGATGGTGGCCTCCGCCAATTTACTGCTTCGTCTAGTGCAAAACGAAGCCGATGTCGTCCTGATCCCGGAAATGTGGCTGACCAGTAAAGGCATATCTGGATTGAGGACAAATAGCCACCAGCTGCTGATGACCAACGACGCAGGTAGAAACAGAGCCTGTATAATGGTCCGAAGTGAATTAACGGTATTTATTTTATCTAATTTCAGCAACGCTGACGTAGTGAAGGCAAAACTGGAGTGCGACGCCGGAGATCTCTGTTTAATTTCTGCGTACATGCTGCACGACGATGAGCAAGAACCACTTCCCTTTCTGTTAGCTGAAGCGTCACGAAGAGGAACCAGTGTCGTCATTGGTGCCGACGCTAACTCGCGACATTCAATTTGGGGTGGCTCGGACACTAATAGCAAAGGTGAGTCACTCTTTGATTTCATTGTTAGTGAAAATTTTGTCAATTGTAATAGGGAAAACTCTCTTACATTCGTGCTGCATTCGAACGGGATTGCCCCACTGATCTCATACTGGAGGGTCCTTGACGAACATTCTTTTCTGATCATAGCTATATCGGGTTCAGTTTAGTACATCGGTTTCAGTTTAGTCGGAGAATGTCCGCCTAGAAAGTTTTTTAGAAATCCTAGGAGTATAAACTGCGAAGGGTACTCGAAGAGGTCCTGACAAACTCTCCCACGCGCACCGGTGGTGGACGCATTGGTCACCACCGATGTGGTGAACGTATCGATCAGCCATCTAACCTAATTATTTCTTATATACAAGGTCTGTCGCAAAAGAAACAGGACTGTTAAAAAAAAACAACAAAAAATTAATATTTTTATAGTTATATTTTTTTATTCAATGTAGTTTCCTTCGATACAGCGTTTAGCCCGGTCAATTAGCATTTCAAATGAGTGTTTAAGGTCATTTTTCGGAATGCTCTTGAGAATATCGGCCGTCGCCTTTTGGATAGCTGAAATGTCCTGAAACCAGTGTCCTTTCATGGGCAAATGAAGTTTTCCAAATAGGTAAAAATCACAGGGTGCCAGATCAGGTGAGTAGGGTGAGTGATTAATGGTTAATATGGAGTTTTTTGTCAACCAATCAGTGAGAAGCGTCGAGCGATGACACGGCGCATTATCGTGCAACAGGCGCCAGGACCCTGCCTCACGGTATTGTGGTCGAGCACGACGAATGCGTGACAAAAGACGCTTCATAACACCAAGGTAAAACACAGCATTAATCGTTTAGCCAAGTGGGACGAACTCTCGTGTACAATATCCTCGGAATCGTAAAAACAATTCAGCATTGTCTTTATTTTTGACTTCTGAAGACGACTTTTTTTTTGTGATGGCTCGTCTGGACGCTTCCATTCGGCACTTTGACGTTTAGTTTCGGGATCATATTGAAAGCACCACGTTTCATCACCAGTCAAAGTCGAATAATTCTAGCTTATGTCCTTTCTCGACTCCTTAATCAAATCCTTACAATGTTGGATTCGTAGCAATTTTTGCTCTTCAGTCAATTTGTGCGGAACAAACTTGGAGCACACCTTTCATAGACCCAATTTATCTATCGAAATGCGATGAATGGAGTCTTTGGTGATATTTAACTCCATTTCCATGTAACGCAAAGAAGATTTCGGCTCATTCTTAATAAATTCCTGCACTTTTTCAAAATTGTTTTGGGTAATCACTGATTTTGGCCGGCCCGACTTCTGATCGTCACAGAGGTCCTCACGACCTTCTTGGAATCGCTTAAACCACTGATGCACATTACTACGGGATAGGCACTGATCACCATAAACTTTTTTCATCATTTGAAATGTTTCAGTAAACGTTTTCCCAAGTTTAAAACAAAATTTAATATTTGCTCTTTGTATTTTACGACCGATGACCAAAAGCTGCTGTCACTTTTTGATCGATAACATCGATTGTAGTTATCCAATTGTCTTAAAATTTTTTCGAAATGTCATAAAGAGATCAAACTTTTTATTTCATATACCCACCAATAGGGGGCGCCACCAGAAACAGTTATATTTAAAAAGTTCTGTTGCTTTTTTCGACGACCTTGTATATTTTTATTCACTGCTTAAATTTTTGTAAGAGAGATTTTAAAAATATGATATAGTCTTCTCAGAAAATCCCTTAATTTATTAAATTAGTTAATTAATTAATTGCCTGCATTAATACAACTTGTACGTACTAATTGACTGAAGCGAAGTGCTACCAACAGAGCTATTTTGAATTGCCTTTGCATCAAAAGCGGAGTATTAAACTTTTAGGAATTTAGATTATGAATTTAATTAAAAAATGAATTACAATGATAATTACATATTTTAGTTCATAAAAAAATTTAGATGTTCCTAAAGAAATTTCTCAAACCCAACTTTTAACATATTAAGTATATAGTACATATATATAAATGCAAATACTCTATTATAAAAAATTCACCATATCATTTGCACATAAATGGCAACATAAAAAAGTTATAAAACATACATATTTATGCATAATATGCTTATTCTGGGTTAATAACCTGCAAAATGAATATATTTTTAGAATTTAATTTTATTTTATATATGGAAATGGAAAACTATTATGCGTACATATTTATGTAGTTATTTAACACATTAGCAGATGTTTAAATAAAAGTTAATGCGCAAATAAATTTATGCTAGTTACTAGTTTTTAAGTTATCAGGTGTTGGAAACCGGTGCGGTACATCGATTTGTGCGCCGGAGAATTGTTGAATAGTTAATTATTAATAACAATTCAAAATCCAGTGGAAAAAATGTGCACGACGCTCTTTGTATTTATTTAAATGTAAGAATCTCGCTGACTAGAATGCAGAAAAACGAGAAAAGCGGTCAGGCGAGCATTTATGCAACCATACAATGGAAGACGCGGTGAAACACCAAATACCTGAAATGATAACAGCCAAGCGTCACGAGCTGATAACCAAATGACATGAGCATCTTTCAAATTCTATTGAAATGCCACATTTTTTTGCATATTCGCTGATTTGGCATTCTTTTTCTCAAGATAAAGCGCTCGCATTAATCTCTTCATAGCTAATTTATTAAATTATATTATGCGAGTATTTTTTATGAGCAATCACTTGGCGCCGCATGCCAATCCATGGAACAAATATAGACAATCAATAAGTCTAGGCGTTTTAAATGCCGTAAATTTTTTAGGTAATAATTTCGGGGTGAGTGTTTAGCCTCGGCGTTATTTTACGATTGTATTTTATAGAATTTAAAATACTTTTTAATTTTGATAATTGAGTTTGTTTGGGAAAGCTGAGGTACCAAATATGAAACAGAGATTCTATTTAAGATTTTGAATTTTCAAAATACATTTTCTTTGATAGTTGGCAATCCTTTTCAAACAAATCTGACACAGAAATAATATTTCAGAAGTTAATTGAATTTAAATTTCAATACAGCTGGACATTTTTTCAAAAAATTTTCAATTGTAAGCAATACACTCAAATAGCATATTTTTGTTTTTTATTGTATTTCTCCTGAGTTTCGAGAGTTTTTGCTTATCAAAAAGTTGGAAAAGTGTTGAGAGGATTCTTTCTCATCTTTTTATAAACACACAGCATGAATTCCGATTTAATTGTGTACAGTTTGAGCTCCTACAACCATTGAAAGGGGGAGCTTTCACTAGTTCTTTCTAATTTGATCTGATGCCCAACGGTGCTGTAGCAAACCACAACCACCGCAGTTATATTTATACTCTGAACAGGGTATGTTAAGTTTGTCACGAAGTTTGTAACACCCAGAAGGAACAGCTGCTGGTGAGTCGATGTCCGTCTGTCTGTATGTTTTTAAGATATCGTTTTGAAATTTATCATTTTCTCTTCAACAAGCTGGTCATTTGTCGGAACCGATATCGGACTTAACATTGCTTTATCCAAACTGAACGATCGGAATATGGGAAAGCTTTCACATTTGACAAATCTTCACGAAATTTGGTATAGATTATTTTCTATAAACTGAACACATAGTTAATAAAAGAAATGCACCTGTGAAGGGTATATCAGCTTTGGCGCAGCCGAAGTTAACGTTTTTTTTTGTTTTAATAATATTTATATAATAATGTTAAGTCTTCTCAAGCCTCTTTCTTTTGATATCCATATTGTAACCTTATAATCGTTTTGTTAACTCTACATACATTACCTAGAAATGAAAGTGTATTTTGACTTTCGGGATTATTATGCATACTATTAAGTCGCTCTTATTAGCAATTACTCGTCTGAAGCACAACAAAACGGTGGGGGCCGATGGATTGCAGGCCGAGCTTTTCAAATACGGCGGTGAAGAACTGATAAGAAGCATACATCAGCTTCTTTGTAGAATTTGGTCGGACGAAGGTATGCCCGACGATTGGAATATAAGTGTGCTCTGCCCAATCGAAGAAAAGGGAGACCCCTCAATCTGAGCCAACTACAATGGCCTCCTTAACATATATATAATATTCTATTGAGCGTACTGTGTGAAAGATTAAAGCCTACCGTGAACAAACTGATTGGACTTTATTAGTGCGGCTTTAGGGCTGGAAAATGAACAACTGAACAGATATTCACCAAGTACCAAACCTTGGAAAATACTCGTGGAAAGAGGATCGACACACGCCACCTCTTAGATTGCAAAGCTGCTTTTGACAGCACGAAAAGGACCTGTCTTTATGCCGCTATGTCTGATTTGATATCTCCGCAAAGCTAATACGGCTGTGAAAACTGACGTTGAGGAATGCCAAAAGTTCCGTTAGCATCGGAAAGGACTTCTCCCAGCTGTTCGATACCAAACGAAGCTTCAGACAAGCCGACTCCCTATCGTGCGACTTCTTCAATCTGCTCTTGGATAAAATAATTCGAGCTGCAGAACAAAGTAGGGAAGGTACTATCTACTACAAGAGTGTACAGCTGCTGGTGCATGCCGATGATATTGATATCATTGGCCTTAACAACCGCGCCGTTACTTTTGCTTTATCCAGAATGGATATGGGAGCAAAGCAAATGTGTCTGGTAGTGAATGAGGGCAAGACGAAATATCTCAAGTCATCTAACAAACACTAGTCGCAGTGGCGAATTCGTTTCCACGTCACTGTTGACAGTCATAACTTCGAAGTCGTAGATATTTCGTCTATCTTGGAACCAGTATTAACTGCAACAACAATGTCAGAAATTCAACGCAGAATAACTCTTACCAACAGGTGCTACTTTGGGCTGAGTAGGCAATTGAGAAGTAAAGTCTTCTCTCGACGAACAAAGGCCAAATTATACAAGTTACTCATCATCCCCGTCTTGTTATATGGTGCTGAGGCATGGACGATGACAACATCTGATGAGTCGGCGTTACGAGTTTTCGAGAGAAAGGTTCTGCGAAAGATTTATGGTCCTTTCTGCATTGGCAACGGCGAATACCGCATTCGATGGAACGATGAGCTATACGAGATATACGACGTCATTAACGTATGTAATTCAGCAAATTAAAAGACAGCGGCTACTATGGTTAGTTCATGTCGTCCGTATGGATGAAAACACTCCAGCTCTGAAAGTATTCGACGTAGTACCCGCCGGGGGAAGCAGAGGAAGAGAAAGACCTCCACTCCGTTAGAAGGACCAGGCGGAGAAGGACCTTGCTTCGGTTATAATATACAACTGGCGCCACGTAGCGAAAAGCAGAAACGACTGACGCGCTGTTGTTAACTCGGCTATAACCGCGTAAGCGATGTCTACGCCAATAAAGAAGAGGAAGAAGATGTGGCGTGATAATAGTTAATAGGTAAAGTCGTCTCGATACTCCCCAACTTTCATATACTGCATATAATAATTTTCGTTTTTCTAACAAACCTTACCTCTGCCCGTGTATGATTTATATATAATAATACGTATATATTAGAATATATAATTTTCGACTTCGATCCTCTTTGACATTCTAGATGTGGCATAACAATAGTTAATAGATAAAATCGTCTCGATACTCCCCAACTTTCATATCAAGCGGCACTAAAAGCGATCTCCTCCTACGAGATCAAATCGCTACTAGTGCAGGAGTGTAGAGAACGGCTGAACAGCCTAGCGGAACGTAACCAGGTGCACCTAATCTGGGTGTTTGGTCACAGAGGTATAGCCGATAACGAACTGGCTGACGAGCTCGCCCGCTCCGCAGCCTCCAACAACATGGTAGGACTCAAACCCTTCACTGGGGTGGGTACCCATATCTTAAAGGAGCGGCTCCGCAAGGAAGAAGAAGTAGGCAGGGAAAGGCATTGGAATGCATGGGATGCGACATGCAAAGTTGCTAATTGGGGGGTACAACCAGAGGAGGTCTAAATTTGTAATTAACCTCCCTTTGGATAAACTCAGGCTACTGGTCCCTTTTTATACCGACCACTGCAAGCTGAATAGGCACTTATATAACATGGGCTTATCCGCTTGCGCTAACTGACGCAGGACTAAGGCACTTGGATCCATAGTTTCCGAATAGAGATCGCATCACCTCACTAGCACCCAGCAGAATATTGGACTTTATCAATATGCTGGGGCTAGGTGAGTCCTTGTGATTTAGGAGAGGGCACAATAGACCTAAGGTCGCGGTGCATTCCTCATTTATTAGTCTTAAAATCTCATGTATTCTTCAAAAGTTTGGTAACAATTTTCATTGCAATTAAATTATGACAACTCTTCTAAAAGTTTTGGAGAGTGCAAATTGAGAGAAACTATAAAACTCCTCGGTTTGGTTATAAATAAAGCCTTTAGCCGCTCATCAACACCTTTGAATCTAATAAAGTCAGGTGAAATTGCATAAATACTCAATCTGGGGTCATTAAACAAGTGCTTGTTTATTAGCTTTGCATTCAGCCTATGCGCATACATAAATAGCAAATAATAAGTATTTTTATTCAAATACAAGTGCGGCGCTGATAATTCCATTCAACTCGGTACCTCACCTATGATTAACTTATTTGAGTCAACGATTTGTTATAATTTTAATTATACATTTTTTCAATTTCTTATTTGCAAATATTTTATGTCACTTTATTGTTTTCTTTTTCTTCTTCTTGCTATATTTCAACGAAGGCTATGCCATTGACCTGAAATGCAAATTGTTGTCAATTTGTTTTAGCGCTTAGTCGGCGCTGACTTTTCGGCTAGAAAAAATTCAAAAATTCGCTTTTTCTTTGTGTATGCCGCGGAGCTGCAGTGCGGCGCGCTGAGTGCAGTTATTCGAGGCCTCGGCAATAGCAACAGATATTGTGCGTATTTGAGTTGGAAAAAAATTGATAAATATTTACAAGCAGCGCGCCACTTCCGCGTGGTGCATGATATATTTATTATGTGTATATGACCTTTCTGCAGATTGCATTCCATGAAGCGGATGATAAAATAGTTCCGCGCTGCAAAAGGTCGTCACTAATTAGTTAAATTTGTTTTATAATTAATTATTTAAAATTATCAAATAAAAAAAAATTTATCCATGGCAGTTGCTGACGCACATGCGTACACACTCACACACTTATTGCCATAATTGAGCTCATAATGAGCTTAGCAACATGCGCGTTGTGAGCGTCCGCCATATGCCGAACGCATTGCGCCCCTTGTTGTGCTACTGATAACACCCACATGTGCTCGAACCAACGAACAAATTGATAAGCGCGATAACGAAGAGGCACAGCAAAACATAAACAGAGAGCCGCAGCGCCAATGCGCGGAGAGCAACGTTATTTAGCTCGAACACCGTGAGTGAGTGCGTTTGAGCAGAAATGATCACGCTTCGATCGCGTTTGAGTGATTTAATTTTTTGTTGTTTTTTCGCTCTTTTCATATCACTCAAACATGTTGCGCGCCGCAAATGCACTCAAGCGAATGACATGGCAACGTTCTGAGCTGCCAAAAAAGCCGGCTACAAATCATGCTTATCAGCAACGCGAGCATGCGCTAGCGTGTAAACAGCGAGAATTAAGCTTTGCTTGTGAATCAAGCTCGTTCAGTGTTTGAGTGGCCGCACAGCTGGATTATAAGCTCTTTCAACGCTTATACACTCGCTTTGGGGCCATGCTGCAATACGTACTCAAGTAGCTGTGCTCGAACGCTCGCTCGATACAGTCGTACCGTACGGTTTGCCGCTTGATTAGCGCAGCATTGGCAGCAATAGCAGTGTTGGTGGTGGTATTCGTGGAGTTGGCGGCGCTGGCAACAGCAGCGGGGGTGTGAACCCCACTGTGTTGTAGTGCTGCCTTCGGCTTTTGCTGTTCGTTCGTTTCGGTTTGCAGCGCTGCGCTGCGTTACGCTTTGCACACCTCGTTTTCGCTTCGCTTTAGTTTGACTAGCGCTTCGGCAAGATTGATTTTTGACTGGCTCAAACACTTAACACGATCGTAGAGCGTAGAACGTCGCTTCGCTGATCGCTCGTTCGCTCGCACGGTCGCTGGTTCGTTCGTGAGGTCGGCTATGAGCTCTGACGCTTATAAAAGTAGCAAGGACATACGTCTGGGCCATTAGTCGAAATCTATTAACGCACAACGCGAAGTCGTCTGAATTTGGCGTTGGCGAGTTTTGAAAACAATTCATTCATTAATTAACAACTCAAAAAAAAAAAAATCAAATAAATTAAATAAACGCGCTTTATAATCAATTAAAAAAATATATTTAAATACAGTAACGTGAAATAAAATTATGTTTAATTTTTTAAACATTTTCAATGAATACAACACGGTAAATAAGCAACGGCTTTAAGAGTTTGTAAAAATAAATAGAAGTAATTAAATGAATTAACAGACATTTAAGCAAAATATGTTTATAAAAATTATCAACAAAGAAAAGTGTTAAAATATTTTCAATGTGTTGAAGCTGGGAGTTAAAGAGCAAATATTTTCAATAAAATTGCTTAAAACAAAAGCGTTAAAAATATTGCAATCAAAGACTAAAACTGCAGCGGTTTTGCAGTAAAAAATTTAGTAAAGAAAAACTTTTTGAAAAAATTAAATTTAAACACACAAAATGTTCGCCAATTCATATTTTATAAAATTGCTAACGCGACAATGCACAACCAACGATCTGCAGCACCTGTTGCTCGTCTTCTTCACAGTGCTGACAGTGATCTGCTTCCTGCAGAGGCTCTTGAACGCCTATCGGGAGCTGCGCAAGCTGCCACCGGGTCCATGGGGTTTCCCCGTTATCGGTTACCTCTTCTTCATGGGCAACGAGAAGCACACGCGCTTCATGGAGTTGGCCAAGCAATATGGCTCGCTCTTCTCCACGCGTCTGGGCAATCAATTGACCGTAGTGATGAGTGATTATAAAATGATACGTGAATGCTTCAGGCGTGAGGAGTTCACCGGCAGGCCGGACACGCCGTTCATGCAAACCCTGAATGGATTTGGTAAGTAAATGCCTATTAAATAGACCGTGAAGTGTGGTAGTAAACTTATTGATTTTTAACAATAGAAAAATTATAAGCAATGAAGTTGTATTTTCCGATCATAAAAATATTGAGTAAAATTGGTTTTGAAAAAAGTGATTGAATTTAGAAAATTAAATAAAAGTTCGGTTTATAAAAAATATCTGAAACAAGAAATAATTTCTTCAAAAAATGGAATAAATTCGAAAATCGAAAAAGTTTTGAAAGTTTTGAATTTTTACATAAATATCTGAAATGAAAAATTATGTCTTTAAAAAAACGTATAAATTTTGAAAATTGCAAAGGTTTTTGAAAATTTAAAAAATATTATTTTTTTTTTGAAATATCTGAAATGAAAAATTATGTCTTAAAAATTAATAAAATTTGAAAATCGAAAAGTGTTTGAAAAATTAAAAAACAATATATTATTTTATTAAAAATATCTAAAATGAAAAATTATGGTTTTAATAAATGTATAAAAGGTATAAATTTTGAAAATTGCAAAGGTTTTTGAAAATTTACAAAATATTATTATTTTTTTTGTGAAATATCTGAAATGAAAAATTATGTCTTAAAAATTAATAAAAATTGAAAATCGAAAAAGTTTTTGAAAAATTAAAAAAATAATATTATTTTTTAAAAATATCTAAAATCTTGAAATTTTAAAAATAAAATCGAAAAGTTTTTGAAAAATTAATAAGATATATCTTGTTTATAAAAAATAATAATTACCTTAATGAAAATATTCATAATAATTTTATTTCTAAAGTACAATTATTATAGTTTTAAAAAATCGATTAAAATTTGAAGCTCGAAAAATAAAATTCGTTCACTAAAAATATTAATTTTGTCTATTAAAAGTTTTTGACATAATTAATAATTTTTTCTTTAAAATTGTTTTAAGTAAAATTTATAAATTTATATGCTCTTAATTAAGTTTTTGAAAAAATTAGTTTTTGATTTCTTTAAAATTGTTTTAAGTAAAATTTATAAATTTTTTGCTCTTAAAATATTTTTTCTTTTTAAGTAAAATTTATAAATTTTTTGCTTTTAAAATTTCTGTTCAACAAATATAACGTATTTTTTTTGTGAATAAAAAAAATCGAAATTTGCACACCGTGCAAAAAGTAATATTTTCTTTGAATATATTTTATGCTATAAGTATTTATATTGTAAAATAATTTTTTTTATTTTAAAAATTAAAGTAAAATTAAAAAAAAAATTAAAAACTTAAATAAATTTTAATATTTTTTATTTTAAAACTAATTTCAATATTAATATATTTTATTTAAATTTTTTTTCTTATATTTTAAATTAATTTTAATAAACATTATATGTTAAAATAAAAAAAATAAGTTTTTGGTTTAAATATTTATATTTTTGGTTTTGAAAATTAATTGTGTTTAAGTTGTTATTTCAAGTATTGTGTGCCAATATTTTAGTATTAATAAAAAAATTGATTTTTTGCTGGTTTTAAAACGAAATAAAATTTATTTGACATTTTAAAAAAATTTAAACAAAGAAATATTTCGTAATATAAATTAACTCAATATTGACTTCAAACTCATTAAATGGAGGGTGTGATTTCTAGAAAAACACTTAACAACAAATGTGAAAAATTGAGTTAATTTATATTATGAAATATTTTTTTGTTTAAATTTTGTAGTAGTAAAATTAAAAGTAAATGTATTTTGTAAAATTAATCAATGAAAGAAAAATAAATTCTTTACTAAAAAATATAAAAATTACAAAACTAAACAAAAAGTTATAAAATTAAAAAAGTGTTTTTTTGCAAAAAAAATTTATTTCAGAAATTTTCTGAAATGCCTGATAAGTCGTTTGTTATTGAAAAAAATACGCCAAAAATATCAATTTACAAAAACAGCAAAAAAAAGTCACCAAATATTAAATATTTAAGCCCAAAATTATATATGTATATATATTTCACGGTAATATGAGCGTTTGAAAAACCCGAAATCATGAATAATTGATAAACAAGCAAGAACAAGACAAATTGTGGGAGCCACACAACAGAAAAGCGCAAAATCGGCATAAATTATTGAACAATAATAAGGCTTTAATTATCTTTTTTTCATTATTATTGATTTTTATTTACATTTCAAGCGCATTGGAAAGCAAATCAAATTTCATTTGTGCACATATCAATTAATACCGCAATAAATATTGCATTTTTTGCGGTCTTTTTTAAATTTTTTCGAAAAATTTTTCACACTTTACGACGATCACGTTTTTTAACGCGGCATTTTACGCGCAATTTATATGCAAATTGTTTGCCTTTTTCCCTGCTACGGTTGTTGAAATAATTTTACTTTTATATCGCATTTCTTCCGCTTCGTGTTGTTGCTGAAATATTTTGTTGTAAATGCAAATTTCCGTTGGCGTTTGCTTTTTTTGCTTCTCTGATTTGTGTTGCCTTGCTTGGCTTTTGTGTTTGTTGTTTTGTTTGGCTTTTGTTTTTGTTGTTCTGCTTCACATTTGTTTTTGTTGTTTTGCTTGACTTTTGTTTTTGTTTTTTTTTTTTTTGCCTGGCTACAGCAGGTGCTCTTGCTTGAGCGACGAGAAGTGCATTATTTATTTATCATTCCACACTTCACTTCAAAACCAATTGACTTTTTTGTTATTTTTTTTTCTGCGCTTGTGCAACATTTGTAAATATTGCTTGCTGCTTTGTGTTTTTGTCTTCTTTATTTCGCTTGGATTTCTTTTATTGGCTTTTGACCACTTTTATCACTCACTCCCGTGCATGTTCGGCTTATCGCGTGCGCGATTTCGTAAATTTCCTTTACTTTCAACTGTGCGTGTGTTTCTGCAGCATTAAGTAGGACAGTCAGGCAGCCTTCCACACACACACACACATACGCAAACTCAAACGTAAAGGCATACATCTTTTGCTACCCTCACGCTTTGGAGCCGGCGATTTCCAGTTGCCATGAAATGGTTCCGTTTCAGCGTCAGCGTCTTCGCTTTACGCTTTGTTTCATTGTGATTTGCTTTTGCTTTTTCAATTTTATTTTTGGCTTGAATTTTATCACATCTCATTTGGCTTAAGACTACCTCAATTACCACCGCTGCAAAGCTGAAAAAGAGTTAAAATTTTAACATCGATTTTTTGTTTTTGTAAACACCGTGAAACACAGTGCCTTAAGTTATTTGCCAATAACGGACGTAGAAAAAGTTTTCAAAATTAATTGCTGGGCATACATACATAACAATGTGGAAAAAAAACTGTATGTATGTCTGTGTAGAAATGCATTTCTACTTCATTTTACCGCCGTTTCGCATCCTTTGTGGGATTATTATTTTGGCGCAATTTGTTTGGCGACAAATTACTTTGGTAAAAATTCCATTTTCTCTGCGATAAAAGGGTTCCGCATGGAATTTTATTAAAATTTCACCAAGCAAAGCGTCGAAACTGAGGCGCGTGAAACTTTCGACATGGAATTTTATAGTAAGCAAGAATAACAGTATAATTAAATGTTGAGAAAATATGCCTAAAAATGAAAATATACTTGTATAAAAAATGTCAAGTGCTCAGAAAACTAACTACATGAAGGAAATTAACTTTTTCATTAATTTAATTATTAATTTAAACCTTAATTTTCAATTAATTATTAATTTTTAACAAAAAATATATGTTTTGAACATATCTAATTTTTTTTATTCTCATTTTCTTTCAACCTTTTAGGCATTATCAATAGCACCGGCAAATTGTGGAAGGATCAGCGTCGTTTTTTGCACGAAAAACTACGTCAATTCGGCATGACTTATATGGGCAACGGAAAGCATGTTATGGAGAAGCGTATTATGGTGAGTTTTATCAATTTATTTTTAAAAAATATCATGCTCAACATACAATCCACATATAGCCCACATACTAGTTTTTAATTATTTAACAATTTTTTAAATTTTTGAAGAAAAATATGTTTCACACATAACCCACATATGTTCCACATACCTTTCACTTATATTCCATACTTAAAAACGAATTTTCGAAAGTAAATAAATAGTTAATTACAACAATTTCCGTTTTACATTAAATCTATATACATAAATGCGTTCCACAAAAAGCATTATATAGCGAACGACATTTTTTAATTATTAAAATTTAAATTTTTGAAAAATAATATGTTTCACACACGATCCACATATAGTCCACATACCTTCCACTTATGTTCCACATTTAACAACTAAAATTCAGAAGTAAATAAATAGTTAATTGCACAATTTCCGTTTTACAACACAATTTTTTTATTATATATGTACATGAATGCGTTCCACAAAAATATTGCAGGCAAATAATAAACCTAACTTTTCATGCTATGAGCTGTTTATAACTTCCAATTTTACGTGCAAATAAAATCCACGTGTTTATAAATTCCAATTTTACATGCATACAAACTCCACACTGCATCCTTACCGCATTCTACAATTGCATTCTCTTCAATCTTCTAATTTGTATCCTTTTCCGCAAATTTTTCTTTCGCACAGACTGAAGTACACGAATACATGCACAATTTACGCGTCTCCGATGGCCAACCCATGGACATGGCGCCCGCTATCAGCGTAGCCGTTAGCAATGTCATCTGCAATATTATGATGTCCGTACGTTTCTCCATTGATGATCCGAAATTCCGCCGTTTCAATTTTCTCATCGAAGAGGGTATGCGTTTATTTGGTGAGATACACACCGTCGACTATATACCCACCGTACAGTACTTCCCCTCGATTTTGACTGCCAAGACGAAAATCGTCAAGAATCGCGAGGAAATGCAGCGTTTCTATCGTGACGTCATCGATGAACACAAAAAAACCTATGATCCCACGAATATACGCGATTTAGTCGATTTCTATTTGGCTGAAATTGAGAAGGCCAAGGACGAGGGACGCGATGAGGAACTGTTCGATGGAAAGAATCATGGTGAGTAATTCGGTATTAGACGTTAGTTGTAGAAAAGTTCAATTGTTGTTGTTTACAAGCATTTTGTTGCATTTTTGCTGCTGTCAATACTAATTATTTTTTATTTTTCCTATTTTATTTTCGCTTCTACAGAGGAACAAATTGTTCAAGTCATCATCGATCTCTTTTCCGCTGGCATGGAGACAATCAAAACCACTTTGCTCTGGATCAATGTCTTCATGCTGCGTAATCCCGAAGCGATGCGACGCGTACAAGAGGAACTCGATCAGGTGGTCGGGCGCCATCGTTTGCCTTCCATAGAGGATTTGCAATTTTTACCCGTGACCGAATCGACAATTTTGGAATCGATGCGTCGCTCTTCGATCGTGCCGCTCGCGACTACACACTCGCCAACAAGGTAAGTCGTTTGAGAGCGCCCACCTAAGCGCTGAGTTAAAGCAAGTTGTTAGAATAGTGAGCAAAAATGTTTAAATATATATATACATATGTTTGTATGTATATAGTATATATAGTATGTATATGACAGGTGTTACATATATATTTGTGGGTTGGTTTGCTGCTTTCATCGTGTTTGGCATTGTTTTTGCTTGACATTGCTGTCAGAAATGGGTGTATGTGAGCGTATATTGTCACCGCGTCCGCTTGTATGAGTTACCACATTTAATAGCTGCGTGTAGTATTTGTTATTGTTAAGTGGCTGCATTATTAGCGAGGTGTTTGCTGCTGCCGCTGCTGCTCTTTCATCATATTTACGGTAATGACCGGTTGTGCTGCCTGCTGCCTACTGCCATTTACATTTTCTGCCTGTTGTTGGCATTGTTGTAGCTTGTTACTTTGCAGGCGGAAAATTGCGCGCTTTGCCGTGCCCGTTTTTCATTCATGCCAATGCATTCATTCATAAAAAATGCGCGTAACGGCACAACAACAAGAATAACAATGAGAGTGCTAATAAATAATTGCACAGCGGCATGAATGCACACACACACATGCATACATGTATAGATGTATGTCTATGTGCGTGTACTTGCTGGTCATAAAATCCACTAGAGGTGTTTGCCAACGTTTTCCATTCATAAAAACGCGCGACGAAAAGGCTGACATGTTTTTTGTAATTTTTATTATCGACCATGAATTTTCAAATATTTTTTTCTCTAAATCAATTGTATGAAATTTTAATATTAAAAGATTTTTCTTATTAATTATTCATTTTAATATTTCCTTCCAAAAAAAATTTTAAAAATATAAATTTTTTCAAAACCAATTTTTTTAAGTTAAAAAAAAAATAAAAAAAAAAATAAAAATTCATTTTCTTTAACTTGAAAAAGTATTAATTTAAATTTTTGTTAATATTTTAAATTATTTTTTTAAATTATTAAATAACTTAAATTAATTTTTAAAACTTAAAAAAATAAAAAAAATAATTTTAATTAAATTAAAGAAATTAAGATAATCAAAATCTTTTTTTTTATTTAAAAAATATTAATATGAATTTTTATTAATATTTTAAATAAAGTTTTTTATTAAATATTAATTAATAATAATTTAAATTTTCGTTAATAACTTAAAAAAATAAAAAAAATAATTTTAATTAAATTAAAGAAATTAAGATAGTCAAAATATTTTTTTTATTTAAAAAATATTAACATAAATTTTTATTAATAATTTAAATAAAGTTTTTTATTAAATATTAATTAATAATAATTTAAATTTTCGTTAATATTTTAATCTATTTTTTTAATTTTAATTAATACAAACTAACTTTTAAAACTTAAAAAATAAAAAAAAAATTTAATTAAATTAAAAAAATTAAAATAATTGTTTTTAATTTCAAAAATATTAATATAAATTTTTATTTTTATTAATATTTTAACCTAAGTTTTTTATTAATCATTAATTAATATTAATTCAAATTTTTATAAATTTTTTTAAATTAATTTTTTTCCCATAATTTTAATTTTTTTTAACTAGTAACTTTTCTTTCATATTTATTGCTAATATGAAATCAACAATTTTATGAGATTAGCTATAACGTCATTTCATTGCATTTGCTCCAAACGAATTTCTAATGCCTCAGCGCATTGGCAATCAGCAAAGTTCATTGCTCTCTGCGGCTATCTACGCATTTTTCATTGTTGCACACACGGCAATCAACCGTCAAATTGATACGTTGACGTGCATCAAAGCGTTTTGCGTGCATATGAACACACACACACTCGCGCGCACATACAAACGCGCAGCGACAAACACAGCTGATATGTCAAGCGAGCGCATCCTTTTATGCAAAGCACTTGTCACATGCTTTGTGCGTCAATATGTAATATACGCAATAATCTAAAAACTACACTTGCGCGCACACACACGCACGCATGCATAAGCGCACTCGGATGGGCGCGCGCCATTCACTGCGGTGCGATGCGATGCGTAGTTTGGCCCAGTTTTGCACGGCGCGTTGCTGATTAAAAACGCACTTGGACGCCACAGCCGCAGCAACCGCTGGCACGTTAGCTGCTGCGCCGACGCCAACACCAGTTATAAGCGCCGCTGTGCGATGTTCCATTGGCACTTGTTGCTTGTGACGCGCACTTGCCCGCGTTCACGGCTGACAGCGCGGCAGTGGTGGGCAAGCCAGCTGCTGCTGGAAACGTGCCAGTTACTGCTGCTACACACATACATACAAGCGATTGAAATAAGAAAAATAAGTTTACAAGCTCTATAGTTTGTTGTACGTGTGTGCGTTGGCAGGCGCGTCAACAGCGCTGTCGGCAGGCGAGGGGCGCAACTTGCACCTGATAAGCGCGCACGAAATGTGTGTGGCAATCAAAAAATATAAGCAATTGCGCAGCTTCACTGATTACAACAGCAGCAGTAGCGTGTTTGCCTTTCCATGTATATACCTGCATACATATTTATGTATGTGCTTACGTCCATATATGCTTTATGATCTTCACTTGCTGTCATGGACGGGCATTTGCAGCAGTTTTCAATTGAATTGCAGCTAAGGCTTCTGAGAAGCGCTGTCTAATCACTTGATCCGTTTCTTTTTAGCAAAAAGCAATTAATATTATTAAATAATATACACAATTCTCGATTTCATTTATAAATTTTATAAATGTATGGGCGCTAAATACTGCGAAAATATAAGCAAACACAAACGAAAAGCATTTTGCGAGCTCAGCAACATTTTACAGCAGCCTATCAACAATGTTGCTTATAAATAATAGTCACAGCAACATTGTTAGCATTGTAGCGTTGCCGGCTTTTTATTTCATATTTTGTTTTTTAATAAATAAAATCAACTATTCTGCAAAAACTCACCACGAAAATATTCACCATACTAATCAACACCATATTTCTTTTTCACTTTCTTACAGAGATGTTGAATTGAACGGTTACAAAATCCCCGCCGGCTCACATGTTATACCGCTCATCAACAGCGTACACATGGACCCCAATTTGTGGGAGAAACCCGAAGAGTTCAATCCACGTCGCTTCCTCGACTCCGAGGGCAAAGTGCGCAAACCAGAGTATTTCATACCGTTCGGTGTGGGCCGACGCATGTGTTTGGGTGATGTGTTGGCGCGCATGGAACTGTTTCTCTTCTTCGCCTCGTTCATGCACAGCTTCGACATCACGCTGCCCGAGGGACAACCATTGCCCAGTTTGAAGGGCAATGTAGGCGCCACCATTACACCGGAAACCTTCAAGGTATGTCTAACGCCGCGGCCGCTCACGCTGAAAGCTGATGCCATGAAACCACCAGCTGATTTACAAGACGCGCGCACGTTATAAGTCAGATGTCAAAATGTTTGACATGCGCGCTTATAACTAAGTAAGAGCGAGAGAGAGAGAGATGTGAGCGTGGGAGTAGTGTATGCTGCAGGCGACTACATACAGTTGAATAACGTACGCGCTTAGCAGTGCGCGCACAACAGCGTGCGTATGAAGTGGAGACAGCGCGCGCGTGCGCACTCGCGCTATGTTGCGCGTATTTATGCGCGCACACATTGGCAGACGAGTCGGCGTACCAGAGCACGGTTTTGTTCCTAATTGACGATTTCTAATTGTCGATAAAACAAACAACAAAATATTTAGTACATATTTTTTAATGACAACAACGAATAAGCTATACGATTTTTAAAATTTGCTATGTATAATTATTATATATAGTTAACTAAATAGTTAATATATGCATTTGTTGCATATACGCAGATGGAGAGAGAGCAGAAAAATGAAGAATGAAGTAAATGTATTTTTCTAGTTTTTAAAGTGAAAAAGTAGCGAGCGCTTACGGGTATGTGAAAAGGTGGCCTAAACTAAGCCGTCTTTTTGCTACGCAGAAGACAATATTTATTTGTTTCATAGTATTTTTTCTATAAAAAATTTCAAATAAAGCGCATTTAATACAATATTTCACAGATAAATGAGAAAAGCTGCCGCTTTCCGCGCATATTTGCATGTTTTTTAGCATTAGCGCTGGGTTTTTTTTATCCGTGAACACTGTATTAGCGTTGGAAGCGCTTGTGAGCATAGTTAGTTACAGTGAGTGCGCATTTACAGTTTTTACAGTTTTTACAGTTACTTGCGCAGCTGTTTATTAATAACGCTTTTGTTGCTAACGTTTTCAGAAAAAGCAGCTGTTACCAAATAACGGTAAAAATGCGCACTTACATATAATATATTAAATAGTTTAAACGCTACAGCAGCCTAGTAATCAAGCAACCAACAAATATTTGTCAACAAGTTCTATTCTAGCACCCCCAAGAAGCTGTGTTCAGTAGTTTTATTTATATTTTGTTTTTGTATAAATTATTAATGAATATATGTACAACGCATAACTACATACATACATATGTTAATTCATAAGCGAAACATTTAGTTTTAAGAAATCATCAGCTTAAGTTTAAAACAACTGCGGGTTAGTTTTATACTCCATGTAAATGTAACAATTATATCCAAACAGTTTTTGTAGCATAATTTTAAGCGCACAATACATGCGTGTGCAAAATGTGTGGAGCTACAGAAAAGACGTAGTAAATAAATGAAATAAATTTACTTAAAAGCATTTTTTTACATCACAAATATGGCAACAAATAGCGAAAACCCAATAGTAAACCCAAAATAGACAGCAAATAGTCACGTATACGCCGTGTAGGCCACAGCATGCAGCTAAGACTTATGCGTAATACAAACATTTAATTGTAGTATACAAGCTAACAAATGCTGCGCGTCAATGTGCATTACACCAAAAAACAACAACAACGAAACCACACACACACAGTAAACATAAATACACTTATAGCATATACACACACACACACATAAGTATGTGCATATTAGCATTGCATACAAAATTAACGAATTTTCAATTTCATTTGAATTTTTTAATGTTTTTGTTAAACATACACACATATGCAAGCACAAGCATTTGCACATATAAATATCATTTGCACGCAGTTTTATAATTAGTTCACTAGTTATGCGCTTTTTTGTAGTAAAAATAACCAATTTTCATGTCTATGTATTTATATATTTTTATACAATATATATATATGTATATGTAATTTTGAAAAGAATACAAGCAACTCACACATACATACATATTGAAAAGAAATTACATAAAACAAAATACATTAAAGACAAAAAAGAGATTTTTATAAACTAAACTTAAATTGTGTTTGATTTTATGTCCTTCTTCACCGCTACAGCTTTATACATGCCCACGTCATCGTCCTTGACCAGATCCTTCATGTTGCGCAAGGGTGTCGCGACGATTTCATAATATTGCGGCACCAATGTTATGCCATTTTCACCGCGCACACTCATGATTTCGTGCTCCTGCGATAAGCGTATGTAGAAGCCGCGTATTATGTAGCCGGCGTAAAGGAAGAGCATCATGCGAGCGAGTTCCTCGCCGGGGCACATGCGTTTGCCTGTAAAAGTGGGAGGGAAAATTTTAACTATAAATTATTTGTATATATGTGATGGTTTTTTTAGCGACCGTAAATATTTCCGAGTTAATTTAGAAAAATATTGTCATTACTTGACCGGTTAAAATCCGGGTACATAACGGTTACGTATAACCGATTGCCGTGGAATGAAAGAATTGTCCTAAAAAGTGTGCGTTGTAGTGACCGTAAATATTTGCCAAATAATTTAGAAAAATATTGTCGTTAATTGACTGGTTAAAATCCAGGTACATACCGGTTACCTATAACCGGTTGACATGGAATGAAAGAATTGTCCTAAAAAGTGTGTGTTGTAGTGACCGTAAATATTTGCCAAATAATTTAGAAAAATATTGTCGTTATTTGACCGGTTAAAATCCAGGTACATAACGGTTACGTATAACCGATTGCCATGGAAGGAAAAAATTGTCCTAAAAAGTGTGTGTTGTAGTGACCGTAAATATTTGCCAAATAATTTAGAAAAATATTGTCGTTACTTGACTGGTTAAAATGCAGGTACATACCGGTTACCTATAACCGGTTGACATGGAATGAAAAAATTGTCCTAAAAAGTGTGTGTTGTAGTGACCGTAAATATTTGCCAAATAATTTAGAAAAATATTGTCGTTATTTGACCGGTTAAAATCCAGGTACATATTGGTTACCTATAACCGATTTCCGTGTAATGAAAGAATTGTCATAAAAAGCGAGCGAGATACAGTCATCATATTGTCAATTTTGCTAGATCTTGTTGACTGTTACACGAGAGAATCAAGGATCAGCTTGCTCTGACTGAAGTAATTTATTCTATGTGTATATAAAGTTCAATATAGATACCACTGGGCGCAGATATGCACTTTGTCTGCCTTAACATAGTTTTAAAGCGGATTTGCAATAAAATTTGGTAGCAATTTGGTTGCACCAAGGTGTACAAAAATTGTCGGAATAATCTCACATTTCCTTAAATACTTAGAAGCTATTCATAAATAAACAACTTGAAACTCAAGTTTTTGGACAAATATTTAAAATTTAAAAAATATGGTTTTATGAAGTATTTAAGAAGAAATTGCTAAACTCTTGGTGCACATTTTTAATCACTGATGCCTCAATTTAAGGAAGTGCTTGACTTATTCAAAGAGCAGTGTATGCTGAACCGTGGAAAAGGAAAGAAAAAAGCAACAACCTCAAGTATAAATCAGATTTTTGAACAAAACAGGAAGACGAGATAAATTCATAATTATCCAATTCTGAACACTAAACTTGCTTTTAGACAAATGTTTATACGATCAGAAGAAGTTGAGAAAATATAGTAGGTATTCCCTGGACAGCTGGGTAATTACCTATAGATTTTTGTACTCTTTGAGTTGTTTCTGGACGAGACCTAAGCAGCATCATATATTGTTAGCTAAATAGAATTAATTAAGCTACTGACTAGTCACTACTGTACTAGATATTTCGAAGCACTGAATTGCAAACCGAATCGATAATTTTTTCTTCCTAAATTGGGAAACCTTTTTTATGTTCCCATGAAGTTTGATCTTCATATGTCAATCAGTGTGTGTTTGGCAGCCGTTTGTTTTCGACGCGAAAGGTTTCTCTGGCGATTTTTACCATAGAAAAATATTGAACAACGTGTTTGATTTAAATTTTGCATTTCCAATGGTATCATGGCAATAGAGTCACCGAATATGTTTCAGATATATTATGGGTAGTCTTTTTTTTCTTCTTTTTTATAACGAACAAAAATTTTTAATTACCAGAAACCACTCAGGGAAGGTCGTGAAGTCATTGTTACTTATCTATGTTAATGTCGAAAAGGTTTGAGAAAGCGCTTAAAATCCGTCGTGTTAACAGCACAGAGATAGGAGACGATCTCACTACCTCTTATGGATCATATTTTGCTTAAAATTTAAGGTATGACGCGTATCAATACTAGATTCATATTGAAAGACCTGCATATTTTGCAAACACAACGTCGAGTAGGGGTCACAAAAGAGATATTTGACAACATAGCTAAGATCCTTATATTCATCATACGCTTTATTACAGGTGACGAGACGTGGATTGGAATATGAGGTCCAAAGTGTCCAACAAACAACATAGCGAGTGACGCTCCAAAAAACAGTTCCCACGACAGTCGGGTTTATGTAACCGGAACGGACTCGGATCCGGAACGGTATCGAATTTCCGGTAGCGTTCTGCAGCTAGAACAAAAGCAACTACGTTGCAAAAATCTAGACCGAGCAAACCATAATTCGTCGAAGCCACTGAAGGCCATCCCAGCGGAAGTTTATAAGAAGTCTGTGGGCAATTGGATTAAGCTTGGGCATGTTTGTATTGGCTCAAGAGTCTGGTTTTGAAAGCAATAATAAAACTTTCTAATAAAAAAAGTGAAAATATGTGATTTTTGCGAGTCCGGGTCAAATTAATCAGATGATATGGTACATTTAGTTAAAGACCAACAAAACCTCGACTTTCATCCTTTGAGTATCTTAAGCTTTTGCGGCTAACAATAATTCTATGTTAGATCGCTTCCTGTAGAGACGTTACTGCTTCATGTTTTAGGAATGTCAAAGAGAATATGATGAAAAACTGCAAGCTGTTAAGAGTTTTTGAGTTTGAGAGGCTCGCAGGGTGAATTTGACTTTTGAGCAAGTCCCAACTTCCTTCCTTATGAATATATATTTTCCCGTAGTTCCTAGGTGGAATATAGGGCCATAGGGCCTTCCTTATGAATAGTTCAACTAAAAACCATTGCCTCTGCAGAACTTAAAGGAAAATCAAGGTCGCTGTATTACCAAAATAATGTCGGCTAAAATTATGTTACTGCTCAATTAGACATCTGAATTGAATATTACCCGTCTGGAATGGTATAAAATCCGCAGGCTGGCAGTATTGGTCATTGTCATCCAAAAACCGGCCGGGCCAATACAATTCCGGTTCGATCCACTTGAGACGACTCATATGTGCAGCCCACTGAAGTGGAATGATCATGCAATTCTTAGGTATCAAACAACCCTGAATGGTGAAGTCCTCCACAGCGCCATGCGGTATACCCAGCGGCACCACCGAACGTATGCGCTGTGTTTCGGAGATGCAAGCGCGCAAAAAGTGACACTGCTCCAGATGTTCCAAGTCGAACTCGTTATCGGGTATTTTTAGAAGTTCCTACAAATTCAGGCTTTCAATTTTAGAATAACTGATATTTACAAGCGAATTGGAAGCTAATTTACCGCTCTGAGCTGCTCCTGCACCTCCTGGTACTTGCACATGTAGAGCAAAAACCAGCGCATTGTCGCCAAAGTGGTGTCCAGCCCCGCGCCAAACATATCCGCCAGCAGATGCAGCAGCTGCTCCTGCGTGTAGTAGATGTCGGTGGACAGACGCTCTTCGGCAATATCGGAATCCTCACGACGCATGCGCTCATCTATGAAATGATCCAATATATTGAAATTCTCGTCGCCCACCGCTTTGCGTTGTTCCCACGTCTGCTCGCGCTTCTTAATGAGGCTATTGTAAATTTCATGTGTGCGCGCCTTGCCGTCGAGTAGGAAACGTATGGAGCGCAAGTTCCAAGGCAGGAATCTGTAAGCAAAATAAAAAAAAACACAAATTAAACAGAAAATATTTTGTGTATGTTTGAGTGTGTGCTACCGCAGCCAGGGCAGGAAATTCACTGCACCTGAGACGCCCATTAATTTGAGACCCTTCTCCTGCAGCTGGAGCAAATATTTCCACGTGACGTCATCGCGCGCGTATTTCACGCCAAACACCAAGTCGTTGATGATGTTGCCCAATGTGTGCTGCAGCGCGTGGTGTGGATCGAAAGACGAATGCTTCTTGGAATCGTCTCGGAAAGACTGCGAAAAAAAAACCCACAACAACAACGAAAAAGAGCAGAGAAAAAAGCATTTTAAAAACGAATTTCGCAAACATTCACTTTCAATAGCAGGCAAAGTGTTGTCTGTGTGCGCGCGCTTCCTGTGTTGTTGTTGCTGCAGACTGTCTGGCTTTCTGGCTGCTGCCGTCGCACACTTTCATGCCAATGAATTTGCGAATTAATTTGAAGCACTAAACTAGCCAGCAGCCAGACGTCGCGCAGCTGAGTCATGACAATTTGTTTTTGTTTTTGGTTTTTTTTTCTTGCTTACTTTTGCACTTGTGTCTACATGTGTGTATGTGTTTGTATGTGTGTTTGTTAGCTACCTTCATGCATTCTATAACGCCGCTCTTTATTCTCTGCTCCATTGATTTACGCGCGTTGCCTTGTTTTTTTGTCATGCCCAGGTCTTTCAGCCAGTCGATGACATGCTTGCGTTGATTGCGCCACAGCGCACCTTCCGAGCAGATGAGACCTGCGCAGCCAAATGGCGAAAAAAGCACACACAAAAGAAAAGAAAAGTTTTTAGCAGACCAGATCAGAACATCATCAAAGTAAGGAGGATATTAATGAAATCGAAAGTTACCGTTGCTTCGAACACATAAATTTGCTTGCCAGTTGGCGAGACAATGAAAAAATGCGCGCGCGCATATACACACGCGCACGCAGTTACACGCGCTCACCGCACGCCTGAAAGCGGCGCAAGTTCGCTGCTTAAGTCTTTTGAATTTTGCTCTGCCGCAGTCGCAACAAACACGCACTCTTATCTAGATACATACATACATATACATATATATAGACTCACCGAATCCACCCATTATGCCGTGCGTTACATAGAGCGGTGCGCGCGCGGTGAACTCCTCGCACTTCAAGAATTCCCGCACCGACGCCGCATCGGCCAACACCACCACATCCACATTGCCCAGCCGCAGCGAATAGACCGGACCGTATCTCTTCGCTAATTCCGTTAATGTTTTGTATGGTTCGCGCTTATTGAGAAATGGCAAATAGCCAAGTATGGGCAGGCCCCAGGGTCCGCGCGGATACTTGCGTGCACGCCATGCGCGCAGCACCTCGCTGATGATGACTAATAGCGCGAGCAGGCCAAACAGCGCCGTGTACTGTTGAACAGAATTGACAGCATTGAAAAATAACAACAAAAACGTGAAATAGTTGTAGTGTGAAAAGCATTCAATTAAATTTCGTGCGTTAGTGGCAGGATTCAAATACATATACAACGCTTATGAAGTTATGCAGACACTTGCTATGCAAAAATTCCTTGGCAGATACGTAATTTCACGCGAATAGGTGACTTCACTTCCTTCTAGGAAGCGTGAGTACGCTTGAATGACGTGTGTAGTTTAGGAATTCGGTTTAAGTGATTGTGATTAATTTTTAGTTTTACTTAGAAGAATCTGCAAGTGTGCTTCGGCATTCAATGAAAATTCGCTTACTGTATCTAAGTAGCAATTTTTTATAATAAAATCTCTGTTCTTGAATGTCTTAAAGTAGAATACTTAGAATAATTTAACGTTTTAAAGTAAGAGTACTTAGAATACCTTAAAACTTTCCAGAACAGAGATTTTGTTTAATAAAAATTGCGACTTAGCTACAGTAAGTGGGTTTTCTAAGTTTAAGACTTTACTTTTTACTTTAAGACGTTCAAGAACTGAGATTTTATTCAATTTATAAAACATTTCATTAAATGTCGAAGATCTACAGTTATTGCGTCCAATTTTTTTTATTTTTCAGACAAAGCTTTCCTTGCTCAAATTTCAAAATCTTTAATACACTCTATCCTATCTAGACCATCTCAAATCAGCTTCAATTTTAGGTAACAATTTATAGTCAAAAGTTGTGCAAATATTTCATCTTTATTTTATCGCAATTTCCAGCTTACTTTTTAGGGTATAGATTACAGCAAAATAATTGAAGTCTCAAAAAATTTAAAAGTACGGTCACTAACCTAAAAAGTATGCTAGAAACTAAGATAGAATAGAGGAATAGGTTTGTTAACATTTGACTAGTAATCACAATATATATGTCTGCCTAAGATAATTCAAGAAGTTATTGTTAAAGAACCTTTATGTCAATTTCCCTTCACCTTGTAATAAATAAATAGTAAATATACATATATTATTTATTTCGCTGTTAAATTTTAATTTTAAATAACAAACTACTTAAAAACACTAATTCATAAACAAATTGGTTCGGCATTAAATTTAGTGTATGGAAAAATTTAGTTTCAATAACTGCTACAATATTTTTATTGACTTTTAAACATATTTTTTTCTACAGTTATGTATACTATAATTCCATTTTAATCGATTTTTTATTCGACATAAAGTAAAAGTGCAAAATCACTTTTTTAATGACTTCAATATTAAGTTTGAGTTCTAGTGTTTGCTATTAAACAATCATAGAACATTTATCGAAGTCACAAACCAATCCAATATTTTATATGGAGATAACCGCGCACAATTGTGACATTAAGGAGTTATATACAGTTAGAGTTTTCAAAAAATTGATTTTTTTTATTTTATGTATATATATTTAAGGATACACACAGAAAATTTCTTATCGTTCCGGTAAATATTTTCGAAGTTACACGCAAAATTTGAAAAGGCTTTTCAGAGTGCTTGGAAGTACAGAGCAGTTTTCAAAGTCGGAGACCAATATTACTCAAAAACGGCTAAACCGATTAGTCTCATATTTTGGCATGAGTTCCTTAAGAGATCAGTAGGGTAGTCTGGGCTGTTTTTTGACATTTTCTTTTTCATAGAAATTTTTATTCTACAATAGAACTTTTTTCACATATCATGAGGTATATCGTGGAGTGTATAAACAATTTTTTTCGGAATTTTTTGATGACATCTGTCGGAGAAATAGCTGGGTGAATAAGATGCGTTTTTTTAATGGCGGACACGATTTCTTATATTTGGATCATCTGAAAACCCAATTTATTCTTAAAATATACGTGAATGGTTATCGTCCCTACTAGAATCATGAAAAAATGTTGATAAATAAAAAAGTAATTGACGTTTTTTTTTCTTAATTTTTCCCCATATTTTTTTACATACATAAATTTTGTCATAACATTGTCAATAAATTATAAAAAATTATGAATCTAGTAGGGATGATAGCCAGGCGTTTTGTGAACATTAAAAAAAAATTAAGCAAATCGGTTGAGTAGTTCGACCGAAATCTTGTCCGCCAGCTTAAAAGAGTGTGTTTTGAGAAAAACGCGTTTAAAGTTTGAGGTGTGCACTCCGAGCGCTCCGAATGTCAAGCGGTATTATTAATTTTGGGCCTTTTTGGAAATCTGCCAATGGCAAAGTGTGTTTCTACATTAATTCTAAGAATATAAGGGAACAGAAAATGAAAAAAAAAAAAAAATTTTAAAGATTACCCTACTGACCCCTTAAATATATTTTTTTATTAATTAATCGAATATTTTTTCTCGACTATAAATATTTTTTGTATAAACATTTTAACGCCCAATTTTTAGTCAAGAAACGATTTTTGTTTTTAGAAAACGCCATTTTGTCAAAAAAAAAATATTATTCCTTATTCCTTCGATTAATTACTAGACTTAACAGTACTTCAACGAAATTTGTTGGGTTTTCAGAGCAACCAGTTCAGAGATATAGTGTTTACCGCAAATCGTCTTTTTTGAGAGAAGTTCCCGGAGATCAGCTGTAGTTCCTTTGGAATTAAATATTTTTACTAATACAAGTCTTAGAATACAGTTAAAAGTAAATGCCACAATATGTGTGCAATTTTTTGGACCAAAAATATTTAAAAGTTTTCTCAGAAAAATCTGGAAAGTTCACTTTTTTGGACCTTCTAACCTTCTAACCTTTTTTAATCTACACTGTTCGTGTGTGGATTAAAAAAAAAACCCGGTCTATAATTTGACATAATTGTAGTTATAGTATAAAGAAATATAAAACATACATACATACATACATACATATGTATTTACATTAGGTGTTTCTTTTAAAACTTTTTTATTTCTTCGTAGATATATAAAAATTTTTTTTTTTTATTTTAAAAAAAAAATTCCCTGAAAATTTATGCCCTTAATTTTGACTTTAAGTACTTACTTTTCAATTTTTCACGTTTCCACATATTTTTTAAAAACAAATGATAAAACTTGCAAAGGAAAAGTTATTGGAAATTAAATTTCGGACAAAAAGGGTATTCACTCTCATGTCATAAAAGTGCTTTGTTTCAGTGATATAAGCGATATAATTAAAGAAAAAGTAGAAATATAAAGATTTGAATGAAGGTTTTGTATTTAAAACTTGATTCAATGACTTTATATGAACTTTTTATTTGAACCTATCACAACCACTCAAAAAATAAGCAATCAATGTCTTTTATTTCACCTCAAATTTTTTGTACGATCTTACCAGACCCGCCCTCTGGTTAATTACTATGATTGATCATAAATCATTATTTTAGTGAAACACCCTAATATACATATAGCACACCAATACATAAGATTAAATATTATTATGTGCATGCCAATAAAATTTCCACCGCTAGTTGTGATCACTTTTACTGAAAATTTTAAATTCATTTATGCAGCAAAATTGACTTCAGAAAATTACGCGGATTGGTCGCCGAAGCGAGAAAGACTTGAAAGCGATTCAACAAACATTGGTGTCTATGTTTCTGAATACATTTATATGCAAATTGTTTTAAATAGAATTAATTATGTTGTTTGTTTGTGGTAGCAAGCGCTGGGGGTCAAGGATTTTCATAAAAATATAACTATTATTTATTTGTGAATATTAATTAATTAACTAATTTTGTATAATAACTATATATTAACATTTTGTTTATCCTCGCTTTGCTGCATTTTTGTGACTGCTAAAAAAAGCCATTTACTAATATTTAAATTAAAAACAAAACACAATTTACATGAGGTCATTAGGCTCGGATTATGAAAATAAAATTTGAATTAAATATTTTTCATAAAATATAAATCAATTAACTACATCG
The DNA here is from genome assembly GCF_024586455.1 of Bactrocera neohumeralis. NCBI lineage: Eukaryota > Metazoa > Arthropoda > Insecta > Diptera > Tephritidae > Bactrocera > Bactrocera neohumeralis. Next base: position 7,705,885 of record NC_065922.1, on the reverse strand, counting down.
AGTTATTTAAAATTTTGGCTTTAAGTTCGATCACAATGGTGGTTCGATGGATGGAAGAACAATTCATAGATTTTACACGACGATATGGTCATTATTGAAATAAACGTCATTATCATCGTGTAAAATCTATGAATTGTTCTTCCATAATTCCGCTCGTTTCCCACGGGTGTTCTCACACAAACGCCTCAATATGACCAAATGGAACTACCTATTGACCGTCTGTCCCGCCGGAACAAATTCATGTTGCACCAAACCACGAATACCGGAAAAAACAAAACGCATCACCTTGATTTTTGAGCGGCTTTGGCGTTGCATTTTGGTTTCGGCATGTTTTCCCCCTCCATTTCGATGTTTGTTGACTTGTTTGCATGTTAATCTCATAAACGCAAGTCTCATCGACGGTTATAATGCTCTTCATGAATGTGGGATCGGAATTCACACGATCAAGCATGCCCAAAGAGGTCTGTTTAAGGTACTCGTTTTGACAAAAAATGCAGCTTTATCGGTACGACTCGAGCGAGAACGCGTTTGATGCCCAAAATATTCACTAAAATCATTCGAATTCACTATACCGACTTGAGCAGCTGCTCTTAATAAACTGGTTGACAGATCGCCCTCATATTTGACATAGTATTTATTTATTTATTTTAATATGACTTGTAAATAAACTTACAAACATATTAGAAAAAAAAGAAGGAACTGGCTACTTAGGCCTTCGTCCCATAGACATATTATTTAAGGACAGTCCTATTAACTTAGAAAAATATAATTTTTGAAATTTTTTTTGCTATATTACATTTTAATGCAGTCATCAATTAAGCTACAATATTAAGTTTACACAACGTTAGAGCTATGTGAACCTCACACCGAAATCAGACACTACAAACCTACTCTAACTCCTAAATGAAATAAAAGTAAATGTCATTAGATTCTTCAGCGGTAAGTACAATGAAGAAATCGAAATAAATTTTACACATATGGTGCACGGAAGCTCTTCAATAAAATGTTCGACATCAAAGAATAATTTTTAAAACTCTCCTGCTAACTAATATTGGGTAGTCGAAAAAGTCTTTTCGTATTTCTAATCAAACTTCAACTTACTTTTTTTATATTTATACTGATAAATATATGCCACTTTGGTCGACCACTTTTTGCCATTTTTCCTCTAAAGACATTATTCCATCAGTGTAAATCGAAATTTCGAAATTTCCAGAACGAAAGCGAGCGAACCATTGTTGTGCTACACGAACTAATACAGCATCGTCTCTGTAAGCTACACAAATTTCAATGGTGGCTTGCGTGTCATTCTTCCCTTTTTAATACAAAAAATTTCAAAATATAGCGAATTTCTTTATTATTTTCACTCATTTTCGAATAGCTGTAACTTTTTTCAAATTCACCGAATTTAATTTTTTTTTGGTTAAATGAAGCTTAAAATCTCACCTTCCCAATACTAAGTATGTGTAGTTAATGTGGTTAGTAGCACTGATGATATGCGACTGCAACGACATCTATTGACAAAATACGAAAATACTTTTTCGACTACCAATATTATAAAAGTCTAGTTCTAATCTGCTTTTGACATCAGAAGGAGCAGGATATGTGTCATATAAAAAGATATAATATTCTATAATTTTGTAACAAATACTCACATATGTACACATTTTATCCGTCATCAAAATCGACAACATGAGATTCGTCTATTCCGTGTAAATAATTTATTTCTAACTAATATTAAAAGTTCTCTAAATAACTACTCCACTTTTCATAAAACCTATAAAATTCCACAAAATTCCTAACTGTTCGTTACGTTCAATGCCGAAGTTAAAGTTTTACTGAAACCAAAACCGATTTCATGCCACAACTAAAGCTCACATCCTCTGGGGAAATGTAAATTTCCTCAAGCACTCGAAACGCAGAAAAAACAAAAAAAGTGAAGCAAATTGAAAAAATTTATGCAAGCGATAAAAAACCGAATTATTTGAAAGAATTGCCTGTCAAAAGGTGGTAATTGCTTATGTGTTTGTGTGTATATATTTTTATTTACATACGCATACGTGCAAATTGTGTATAAAAGTACGTATATAGGTTTGTAATACCTGAATATATTTGAAATAAATCAAAATGTTTGTGAACAAATCAGCCGCATCAGCGATTCTTGAAATTATATGCACAGATCAGTTTTCATCGAGTATGCCTTCACCAGTGATATACTCCACGCATACTCGTAGCTGTAAATCACACCACTTCATTTGCAAGCCTTAATATATTTATATATGTAGATATGTTTTTATAGGCATTTCACAAATAGTGCATATATCGAAATTAGTATATTTTGAAATTTGAAATAAATTTTATTTTTAAATAATTATAAAAATAAAAAAAGTAAATATTAATAATCTTTATTTGTAAAAAGTACGTGTCACGTTGTTTGTCCGCGATAGACTCCTAAACTGCTGAACCGAAAGTAAAATTTAGCTCACTGTATCCAGTTTGAAGCAACTTAGAAGATAGGATCGTCAAAACAATTCATAAATAAGGAATACAGTGAATACTCTATTAAATGAATGCTCTATTGAGCGGACATCACCATTAACAAATTGACCTGTCCCACAATTTGTTGGTATTTATTAAATGCAATTTATTGGGTAGTCGAAAAAGTCTTTTCGCATTTTGCCAATAAATGTCTTTGCAGTCGTATATATCCAGTGCTATCAATCAAAATATGTCATACCATATAGTGTTGGAAAGGTGAGATTTTAAGCTTCATTAGACCAAAAATTAAATTCGGGGCAGTCAAAAAAATAAGTAAAAATAATGAAGAAATTCGCTATATTTTGAAATTGTTATATAAAAAAGGGAAGAAGCAAGCCACCAAGGAAATTTGTAAAGTTTACAGAGAAAATGCTGTGTCAGTTCGTCTAGCACAACAATCCGCTCTGGAAATTTCGATTTACACTGATGTGAGTTTTACACTGTTGGTATAATGTATCGAGCGGAAAAATGACAAAAAGTGATTGATCAAAATGTTACTTTTTTGTTTATTAATATTCATTATAAATATAAAAAAATAAGTTGAAGTTTGATTAGAAATACGAAAATACTTTTTCGACTGCCCTATATTATACTTCTCGATTACATGTATTCTAGGGAATGGTACATATGTGTTTATTTATTAGTATAAAGTTACGTAGATTAGAAATACGAAAAGACTTTTTCGACTACCCAATATTAAGCGAATAACTAATTAGACAAAAATGCATGTTCGTCAGTGGCTCTTTATGGGAGATTTCACTGTATATAGTATTTCTAAACATACGCATGTATTCACAATTCCCAAAAAAGTTTTATACAGTTAAATTTCCATAACTCAAATTTCTATAACTCAAACTCTTGAATTAGCAACAGCAGTCAAGTTGCATATACATTTCTTGCCATTATGTCGATTCGAGTTAGGGAAGTTCAACGGTAATTATAATTTTTAGTAAAATACCAAATCCATTCTCTCACTGTCTGGTTAGCAGCCATTTGTCAGTTAATTTCTGGTAAACTTAACCAAGATTCCGTCTTTCAGTAAAGAACCTTATTTTAACTGGAACTAACAGATGGTGTTAACTTAACTTAACATTCTTAAATTTGTTATTTTTTCCACTGACATTTATTTGTATGAACATATTCAAAATTAAACCTCAAGTGTAATCCCCTGGATTCTTATACCGTCAAAATTGGTTTGGCCTTATTCGTAAATGAAATTTTCACTGTATTGAATAGTTTTTTTTATATAAATAATAGTATAAAATGTATACCACACAACGCGTGGCCGCATCCACTAGTATTATATGAATATTAAATTAAAAGTTAAGTGGTAAAGTTTGAAATTGATGAAATGGTGTGCTCAAGTTAAAGTCTGTTATAGTATTCACAAAGATGATGTGGGATCTTAAGGTGTCCTATGATGACCCTGACAATATTAGCACCATCATCACTAGCATAAAGTTACTTCACGGTATGCTCAGAGTTATGTTCCAAGACTTGAGGGGTTCCTCCAGGATGCACCGCTTCAAACAACCCTTGTAGGTTGTTGAATGGTCTGGAGAGGCTTAGGGGAATAATGTTCTCAGTTTCCACCGAGAATGACAACTCGCCTGCCATTTCGTTTCCATATACGAGAATAAGATATAAACGCGAAATTTAGACTTTTTCGGAAATATGTAAAAGTTCTATGGTCCGAAGTTTTCTTAGCAGGAAATTCCTAAACAAAAATATTCGTACATGTTTTCCCTAAATAGCGACCTTGTATGTGACTATGAAAGATTTGTTTAGATAACGATAAATAACATAATAGACTTTAGGTAAATAATACTCAATAAATCTGAAGGAAATTTGAAGCTAATGTGCCAAGAGGTCTGTGAGAACTTGAGGTGTTCTCACTACGAATTTGAGTTCATCACGTACGGCTATTTTGTCATTTTAGTAAATGCTCGTGGTTTAACCCTTACAGCACTTGACTACAATAGCAAGAAGTAAGCAAGGGCTAAGTGCAGGAATCAAAGCAAGGAAATATCTTAAGGTGTAAAACGTCAACGAGAGGCCAGAGGATTGGAATCCAAGCAATTTTACGCTGATCGACAATTCGGTATAAGGTTTGTCAGAAAAACGAAAATCATTATATGTGGTATTTAGGAGTTGGGTAGTACAGACCCGATTTTATCTATTAACTATTACCATGTCACATACTAAATGAATGTTTCCTGTAATTTCAACTTTTCGCGCCATCCTGATCATATTTAAAATCAGTATGGATTAGATTAGCATTAAGTTAGTTAAGTTAGAATGATTTCGGATTAAGTTTGTAACGTATAAGTTAGGTAGATGTTGACCTGAGTTAGGCTACAATATTAGCTTCACACTACAAGTTTAAGGTTAATTGGAGTACAAGGTTAACGCATAAAGATTAGTAAAAGTTCGACTATTTTAGGTTAGATTAGCTTTAAATATCTTAGCGTCGTTTTGTTAAAAAAGAACATAAGAGGTTTATACACGTTTTTCTGAAATTTTTCAAAATTTTTCCAAACATCTGCTAGCTGAAGTATGCAATTTCACAATTCTGTTTACGCATGTTGCATTACTCCCTATAGAACTCGTACAAGGATAAAGTGTATCACGCCAATTACTGCTAGCAAATATCCAGTTTATAATACAACAATACAGCCGGACATGTCAAGTGTAATAAATTACATACATACCACTAGTTATTGTCAAGTTCAGGGTCAATAACACCAATACACAAGGCGCAACATTCGTGCAACTACTCCAACGTTGGAGCACAGTAAGAGAGGGGCACGTTAGTGGCGATTGGAAATTGACGATCGTCCACCTATCATCTGGTGCCACACATAGATCAGTGTGTATGTGTTTAAGCATAAGCGCGACTTGTGCCTTTTCCCTGCAATGCTTTACATGGTTCATCTCGCGCATTTCGCGCTTACGAATGTTGTAGATCTTTAGTAGGTTCATTGTCTTGCTAAGTAAATAGCCAGATCTTTTCTTTTTTTATGACAATAAAGCGATTTCTTGTAACTACATGACGGTTGGGAGGAGTGCGAGCGCTGTCGGCTGCATGCCAACGCACAGGACTTCAGAGGAAAGGTTCAATCGGAGTCAAGTAAGGTGCTATGTTGCATGTATAGTTTATTGGCCTGTGGAATAATACAGAAATTAAATGATCAGTGGCGATGATGGCTCAGTAATAACAGCGAATTCAGAACAGATGAATAGGCTGGCCGTCAATGTAATAGTAGTTGCATACTTTTTGTTATGCTTCGATTTCAACTGTTGGCACAGTGTGGCAAGCAAGGAAAATGCAGAAAGTCAGAGTTTTGTTATTTATATTTTTTATTCGGTATTCATTGTGCAGCAATTGGATGTGATTGTGATATTTTTCAAAACTTATATTATTTACCTTAAGGGGCTATACCAGTGTGACACTTTCAAAAAAAAAAAAAAAATTATTATTTTAATTTAAATAATACTATTCAGACAGGTGGCAACTCCTTTGAAAGCATAAAAATCGCGTTGATGTGATTTGGGCGGTTCGGAAAGTTCTTAGTCGGAAACGAAAAACGAAAAGCTTGGAAAAATTACGATTTCTTTCTCAACATAGTTTACTTTTAGCTCCTTCCAATTGATCCACTGAAGCTCCAATCAGCCACGACGAGATCGTGGGTAACCGCGGACAACCGGACCGGCGGACAAATGGGTTAGCGGAGTTGGAGCTCCGACAGACTTAACCTACAGAGTTTGTCCAGAAAGTAATAGGACTGATTTTCTTCAGCCGCGACTGTACTTCGTGACTGGATTCGGTAGAGGGCGTTCCTAGCTAACGAACGAGCGGCTGGTCAGTTGTCTCCGAGCACTTGGAGAGCCAGGACAAACATTTTCGTGTGACGTGTTTCTGTGAGTGGTCGTGCAAGCCGAAAATGCAGCGTTCGTTAGAGCAGAGGTACGCGATTAAATTCTGTGTGAAACTCGGTAAATCTGCGACAGAGACATTTGATATGATCAAGCAGACTCAGATGTTGCTTTAGCAAGAAGTGGTGTGTTTCCGTGGCACTAGGCCAGGGAGGGTCGGGAAGAGGTGGCTGATGAACGAGCAAATCCAAAGTGAAAACGATGTTCATTGTCTTTTTTGACATCAAAGGCATCATCCACCATGAATTTGTTCCTCCTGAACAAACCGTCAACGCCAAGTTTTACGTGGAAGTCCTCAAGAGACTCAAACGAAGGGTCAATCGGGTCCGACAAGACATCGCAGCCGATTGGAAGTTGCACCACGACAACGCCCCGGCTCATACCGTCTTTCTTGTGAACAGCTACCTAACCAAGGCCGGCAACCCAACGCTTCCGCAGCCGCCCTACAGCCCAGATGTGGCCCCCAGGACTTTTTTGTTTCCTTGCCTGAAAAGGCCGATGAAACGCAAGCATTTTGAGATAACAGAGGGGATCTAAGCAGCATGCACCTCGGCTCTCAAGGCTATTCCGGAGAATACCTTCCGTCATGCCTTCAATGCTTGGAAATCGCGCTGACAGCGCTGCTTCGACGCAGAAGGAGCCTATTTTGAAAGTTTTTAAAGAAATGTAAGGATTGGTTTTTTTAAATCGACTCCGTCCTATAACTTTCCGGACAAATCCTTGTATAAAAGAAGACCAGGGTATCGAATACAAAAAATTAAGGCTAAACGAGGTTGTGGACTTATCTTATTATAAAAGAAGACTTGGCTACAGAATCCCAAGAAACTAAGTCGAAAGTGTAAAAAATCTTAAAAATCTGCTTTTCCAAAATCCCTCTGATTTGCGCAATAGCAAAAAGTTGTGACTAAAAAACTTTAAACAGCTCCGCAAAATATAGCATCAAATAAAACGTTAAGCAAGCAACAGTATTTAGCAGCCCCGCTGAGCTTGATTCGTTCACAAAACACGGTCGTAGTCGGTCGTTGAAGCTGACCAACGAAGTTAGTGAACTGTTTAGCAACACATGACTCGTACCAGCAGGTACCACATCCTGCGTGTCTGCCTAAAAAATATCTTAGCCGTACATTCCTTCTAATCGCACACGCGCATGCGCCGCAAAGTCAATGACTTTCCGCTCAACTTGTGTTCACATGCTGCATGTCTGTATATTTGCGTCTCACTTGGCATCCCTTTGTTCGTGCGTCGCACGCCGCCAATTGTCGTCTGCGCATTTCGTGCGCGATTGCGCCAGTGTCTAGCCGAACGGCTGTGCTTGTGAGCCGGCGCATCACCTCATCATTTAAGCGGTCGTTGTGGTTTTAGCTTTTACTGCCGTTTCGCAGGATCATTGAACGTTCTTGAAATATGTCAAGTTCAATAGCCCCTCACTGAGGTTCGCGCATGCGCCTGCGTAGCGCTGTGCAGAGTCGTCCGGCAGTTAGCGCTGCTATTATTGGCACTATGTCGGCTACATACTTACATTCGCCAGCGCGACGTTTTGCTGTTGCCAAGCAGCAGTTAATAGGCAGTCCAAAGGACATGGACCTGCAGCCAACTAATAGGACGGGTTTGCACTTCTGCTAGCTGTCAATGTACTTTACTTCCACTACTGCTACCCAACTGCTGGGTTCAATGCATTCTGCTGACGTTTTTTCTCCGAACTGCGTTTATGGTGGATTATTTTTATCAGAATAAGATCGGTTTTATTTTTATCACAGCGCGTTAATATACAATTAATGCATTATTAATTCTTTCGCTTTCGAACGCTGGATGCTACTGCATTGTTGTGCGATGACAAGTTGTTGCGATCACGTGTGTAGTGTGTGTGTGTGTGCTGCTGAGGTATTAATAAATATGCTGTACTTGTGTGTATGTATAAGGGCGTTCTGGTAATTTGTGGTCAATAAACTGTGAGATTTCCACTACATTACATGTGCGCAGGCTCGCACATACATATACCTATGTATACGTTAACAAACTGTACAGGATGTGTGAGGCGCGCTTGCGCAGAACAAACTTGCAGCATGTGCTATTAATTGACTTGCAGCGTTATGATGGTAGCTACTAAATTTGATTTAAGTCATGCAATCTTCGTTCTTACATATGTATGCGCTAAGCTGCGGGCACACACGGCTCATTGGTTATTTTATAGGTTATCCCGATTGGAAGCACTTAAATGGACTACTAAATAATAAATTTGTTAACACAGGTTTCCGCACGAAATAAAACGCATATAATTTAATATTGTGGCCAAGAATTTAGCTTTATTATAAAGATAGGGGTTTGTTATTATGCTTTAAAAATGATTTCGGGCAAGTGATCGACATGATCGAAAATATTTTATCCGAGAGACTCAATTTTCGACCACGTTTCGCGGCAATGCGAGTCGTATGTCAACAAAAACGCGCCGAATATTCTTTTGTAAGGCGTCAATCGTTTCAGGCTTATCTGCACAGATAAGTGACTTGACATAACACTATAAAAATAGTTTAGCGGTGTTACATCGCAAGAGCTTGGAGGCCACGCCGCAGAACCACAACGCGAGATAATAGGCTCACCAAAAGTTCCTTTCAACTAGTTGATTGTTTCATAGGGTATTTGGTATGTGGAATGGTTGTTTGGAACCAAAGGTCGTCTATGCTCCAATTCAGACATGAAAAACTCTTTAATCATGATCATATATCATTCCCCATTGACTACAGTATTATGACCGGCTTCATTTTCAAGGAAATATCGATCAATGTTCCCTCTGTGCATATACCAGACCAAACAGTGTCTTTTGATATATGTTTAAATAAGCGACCGGCCGTGATACCTGACTTTGATGTATAAAAAACTTCAAATTGATTCTCCCGAAAACGTTATTTTTGAAGTTCGTGAACATTAGAACTCAAAATCTACTAAACCGATCCTTTTGAAAATTTGAACATTACTTCTTCACATAAATCAACAGGTAATCGATGGATGGATTTTTTTATATTTTTTATTAACAAATCAATCCCGATTTTTTGAGCTAAAATCGCGCTTTTTACTTCCAAGTGCTGCAAAATATAGAAAAAATATATATTTTTTAACTTGAGTAATACATCACCTTTAAAACACATATCGATGTTTTTGTTTCAGATGATCCGGTAACGAGTTATAATGTTCACCGCTAAACCACTTTTTTTCAAGGCGCTTCTGGAGATTCACCGTCACAGGCTTATTTAATAATATTTTTCATTGAAAATTTTTTCTAATATACTTCAAAAGTTGTACAATAAACTTAATAAAATTTATATTACTCACATAGCCGCAAAAAAAAAAAAAAAATTAAATATATTCTTTTTTTTGCCTTTAAAGTCTTACCCCCCTTAACATTTTTCATAGTCATAGCCACGTTTATAAACCCGCTCCAAACAGTGGTTTCTTGAGCATGTAACGTCGTCTCAACAATGGCCTCTGCATAATCATCACTACAAATGTGACAATTTTGTTTCATTATTTTGGTAATAAATTCACGAGATGCAAACGTTGTTCCAGAGGAAATCTGTCCATTATGAAATGGCAAGTTGAACTGAGTATAAATCAAGTGACAGCTGTCAAAATGACTGATTCGGAAAAAGTATTACCTCATTGAAAACCACACGTTAAAAAACACCCTTAATATCTGAAGCCAAAGTGGAAATGTTTAGGTATCAGAGTTCAATGTCAGCTTTAAATATTTTCGAAAGGGGTTATATGGGTTTCTTCGGGTAAAAAACAGCCTTTTTTGAACATTTTTTTCTCATATAAAATGAAATATTTTACTAAAATTAATTATTCCACTTTTAACAAATAAATCCTGAAACTTTTGGAAAAAAATATTTAAACTCTCCCATTGCGACGCCATTTCCGGTGACCCCTCGGAAAGAAGATGCGCCGCGTTGGCAGGTTAACTTCTTATTTAAGATTATCTAAAGTGAAATAAATATGTGTTTTAGCTAAAACTTTAACTTAGAACCTGGACGAAAGAAAAAACTAAGCTTAATTTTTGGACATTTTTACAAAAAAATTAAAATTTCAGTGAAAGTTTTCGACTTTTTTTGTTTTAAATAGTTGTAAACGAAAGAAAATTCTCTTTAAGTATTGTATCTCAAGGTTCTGTGTAAAATTTCATGAAGATCGGCTTAGTAGTTCTCGAGAAATCTTGCCAACCGACTTCAAAAACATAGTTTCGAGAAAAACGCGTTTAAAGACGGCAACTTAGTACTAGCCTCGAACGCACAAGTTTTCAAGACTGTATCTCCGAAACTATTACTTGGATAAACTTGAAAATTTAGGACAATATTCTATAGGTGTTGTATTATTTAATAAGATAATAAAAAACCCCTTAAACCCCCACTAGGCACCAGTTACGATTTGCTGTTGTATTTAGCAATTGTAGTAAGAATTGAAATATTTGAAATTCGTGGATTGGGTTGGTTTGAAGATGGATGGAAGAACCATTAATCTATTCTATAAGACCGAGCGCATTCGAAATCTTTAATGGATTTTCATTCAGCTAAGAAATACTTGTACTTATAGCATCCTATAGTGCTATACAGCTAACCCAAAGTTTTGCTATACCCATAATAACTATGAATTGAATCCATTGCATTTCAAATTCCGTAAATTTATGAATTTTATTTGTTAACGAAAATAAAATCACTTTGAAGTAACTTCCGCCATGTTTGCTTTATTGATAAGGTAAAGTAAATTGACATGCAAGAATACTAGACGCAAAATCAATATAAATGGGTGCGCTATATTTTCTTAGTCTAGGAGCGCAGAAAAACTCACTAGACAAAATGAAATTGAAACAGAATACAATAAACAAATGTTTTTACTTTTATTTGCACAAAAGTATGGTGTGGATCAAACCAAGCAAATGTAGCGATTCAAATGAAATTATATTGTACTTTATAGTTATACATTATGTACATGCCACGGATACTTTATTTTCAGTATCGTTTATCAAGATTAAAAATTGATTTGAGCCACGGGTGTTTGTGTCTTGATGCTTAAAGATCAAAGTCGGTTTCTTGAAATATCACCGGAGATTCCCTTCTAGACTAACCTTTTTACCCTAACCATTATATAGTTTTTTTTTGCAATTTTCGTTATGCAAATCTGATTGCTATGGAATATATGGTTGTTTTTATTAAAAAATGTCTATTAGTGAACCCTTACATATAAAATGCATTATTTAGAAAATATCTGCTTTGCATAGTGCAACAAATAGAGGGCTGAATTCGAGTGCAGCCGAACTTTTAATACTCTTGCAACTTACAGAAATTAAAACCAGGGAAATATCTTAAGATGTAAAACGTCAACCAGAGGATCGGAATCTAAACTGACCGACATATTCAGCAGAAGGTTTGTTAGAAAAACGAAAATCAAAAGATGTAGTATATGGGTAGTATATTGGAGTAGTACCGATCCGATTTTTCTATTAACTATTATCATGCCACATACTAAAAAAGTTCACTGTGTTTCACTAAGTTACCTCACATTCAATCACCAATCACAAGGAGCAAAGTCAGCCGGTTGTTCGAAAATCTTTATATTAGGAATATAGGGCTCAGGGAAGTATTTATCCGATTCAACCTATTTTTGACACACAGAAATACTATTGTCAGGAAACTATTCCATCTAAATTTCAATTGTATATCTCACACTTACAAGTATTTTCGGTCAAAAGTCAACTATAGATACTGTGGTCAGCATATTTGGTACCTAGAGCCTTGAGCAGTTGTGGTTGGATTTGGGCAATTTTTGGTTATAAAGTATAAAGTTTATCCCGTTATATTAATAAATTCTTGATTTGAGTACTGGAAAGTAAAAGAATCAAATAGCGTGGTTGGAGTCCGATTTCGCCAATTTTTGGACTGTGACATAGGAATACGAGAAGAAAGTTCCGTACCAAATTTAGTGATATATGTGATTTCACCAAAGAGTGGGCGGTGCCGCACCCATCGGCCAATTTTCATACTAGCTCACATAAAGCCCTCTCATATCTTCTAAGAAATGAAATTTAATGACTCTGTCGTAATTTGCTCTTGATTTATAGCGCTTTTAGTAGTTTGGAACAGAAACGGTCAATGCGGAGTGAGCGGGTTTATCTTCTGATTTCATCTATTTTCACACTGTCGGTAAGAATTCTTGTAGTATTTATGCCTAGCAAATATGGTTTTTGTAGCTTTAGTTGTTTAGACGATATTTACATAAAACATATTTGAGGGCAGGGCCACTCCCACTTTTCCAATTTTTGTTCCTATAGGTGCTCCTTGCTTCTGCGATCACCAGTGCCAAATTTGAGTTTTATATCTTAATTGAGTGCTTAGGTATCGCACTTTATTGGTTTTAGGTCAATGGTGATTTGTGGCCGCCAAATCTTGGAAAAGACCCGTGAAAGAAGAATCGACACACACCACCTCTTCGTCGATTTCAAAGCTGCTTTCGACAGCACGAAAAGGAGCTGCCGTTATGCCGCGATGTCTGAATTTGGTATCCCCGCAAAACTAATACGGCTGTGTAAACTGACGTTGAGCAACACCAAAAGCTCCGTCAGAATCGGGAAGGACCTCTCCGAGCCGTTCGATACCAATCGAGGTTTCAGACATGGCGACTCCCTATCATGCGACTTCTACAACCTGCTTCTGGAGAAAATAGTTCGAGCTGCAGAACTAAATAGAGAAGGTACCATCTTCTATAAGAGTGTACAGCTGCTGGCGTATGCCGATGATATTGATATCGTCGGCCTCAACACCCGCGCCGTTAGTTCTGCTTTCTCCAGACTGGACAAGCAAGCACAGAAAATGGGTCTGGCAGTGAACGAGGGCAAAACGAAATTCCCGTCCTGCTATATGGTGCAGAGGCTTGGGCGATGACAGCAACCGATCTGTCGACGTTACGAGTTTTCGAGAGAAAGGGTCTGCGAAAGATTTATCCTTCTTTGCGCGAAAGCTCTGAAAGTATTCGACGCAATACCCGCCGGGTGAAGCAGAGGAAGAGGAAGACCTCCACTCCGTTGGAAGGAGAAGAAGGACCTGGCTTCGCTTGGAATATCCAATTGGCGTCACGTAGCGAAAAGAAGAAACGACTGGCGCGCTGTTGTTAGCTCGGCTTTAATCGCGTAAGCGGTGTCTACGCCAATTAAGAAGAAGAAGAAGATTTGTGGGCGTGGCAATGCTCCGATTACGCCGAACTCGTATCTTTTTTCATGGCACATTCCAAGTTTCATCAAGATATCTCAATTTTTATTCAAGTTACAGTTTGCATGGACGGACGGACAAAGAGACAGTCACCGGATTTCAATTCGTCTCTTCATCCTGATCATTTATTTATATATAATACTATATCTCGATTACTTTTAGGTGATCGGTACAATCGTTAGGAGAACAAAACTATAATACTCTGTAGCAACATATTGCAAGAGTATAAAAAATAAATAGACATCAGTATATTTATGAATTCTGTAATCGAACTTTAATCGGTCTAAGCCCTTTGCAGATCATTGCTCTCAACAAATAGTGACCTAACAGAACACATACACACTAGGGTGGGCCATTTTGAGGCAACCTTTTTTTCAACTGGAAAACAGGCTCAAAACTTTCGAAATGTGTAAAAAAAAAGTCACTCAAAAGATGAGCTCTTAATATTAATATTAAGAGGTGTCTCTTTCAAATTTTCTGTTTTCCATATAAATTACATGGAAAAAAATAATTTTTTTTTTGAAATAAAATAATCGATTTTTCGGAATCGATCTTCAGTAGTCGAAGTCGATTAAGAATCGATTCTTGACATTCGAAAAATCGATTATTTTACGAGAAAACTCGATTTTCCAGTAGAATCGGAAGCAAGTTTACCATCCCTACTGGCAGCCATCGCACATATAATAACCTCCGTACAATAACCACCACAAAAAAAATGATTTTTTTTCCATGTAATTTATATGGAAAACAGAAAATTTGAAAGAGACACCTCTTAATATTAATATTAAGAGCTCATCTTTTGAGTGACTTTTTTTTACACATTTCGAAAGTTTTGAGCCTGTTTTTCAGTTGAAAAAAAGGTTGCCTCAAAATGGCACACCCTAATACACACATATGTTTTATACATATAGCCACACATACTTGTATACAATCTGTAATTTGAAAGTAATTATTTATTGTTTCAACGCCACAAAAGGGCCGTAGTCCATCGTACTGAAAAAACTATGAAGTTCATATGGAAATTGTGTCGAGTGAATGAAGGTTGTTACACAACCAAATCGAAGGACGGTCAATGAACGGTGCTTTGTTGTGGGTTTTGTAATTTGTAATTTGTTTACAAATGACATGTAATTAATAGAATTTCGACTTGTTATCTTTGAGACGTATGCATTGAGGCTGGACATACACATACACATATACACAATATATTATATATTACGTAAGTATGAGCAAATATTTATTCATAGAAATATTTATTTATAGAAGTATGTATATGTTTGTGGTATTTTGACTTCCGATCACCTTGTAACAGTTTGTAGATCTTGTAAACTCAACCCAGTTAATGCAGTTTTTGGTCTTCGTCGGCAACAAGTTTATTTTTAAACAAATTTCTAGAAGTTTTTATAGTGTCAAGGCCTTTACAAGTTCAATTCTGTTTTGTTTTTTAGTATCATATTCAATTTTATTTAATATATTAAAATTAGCTTTTGGTAAACAATCATATATTTTACTTGAATTTACTTGATTTTGGCTGCATATTTATTAATAAATAACAATTTGTGTAAAATATTTAAATTTCATAGATAAAATCTTTGTCTGCTTACATCAACATCTAGTTTGAACAAAAAAATAAGTAAATTTTGTCCATTTGGCGCCGTCTATTAGAATACATATTAGTTAATTGGTTGGCGCCACCAAAATTATTTGCAAGGAAATGTCATATTTTTTATGTCTAAATTATATAATATTTTGTGGTTTTCCACTATAACAAATACTTCTTCGGTTACAAGTTTTCATAGACTTCCTAGGCGCCTAGCATAGATGTTATAAATGACAAAGCAAATTGTTTATCTACCATCTGAACAGCACAAAGTTGAATCGATACATTTCCTATGCGATTGGTACAATCTTTTTTATGTTCGCGTGAAGTTTGATCTCCAAAATTCAATTCGTGTATTTGGCAGCTTTTTGTTTACGACGCTAAAGGTTTCTCTGACGATTTAACGATGACGATGTAACAATGAGTTTGCAGTCTGTCATGAACTTAAGACTTCCTTCAGAAAGTCATCGAAAATTTAACAACGATGATAAAATCGTTGTTGACATCAGAGAGGTAGCATAAGATCTCAGAATCTCTAATAACGGGTGTTTCAATAAAACGGCTACAAAACGGTTTGGAGTATCAATGAAATTCTTTATTCCTGTGAAAGTACATTCGATGCCATTATGTATTGAACTCGACTTCCTTTGCATGGTCACCACGGGCACGCTTGCAGAAGTCCAGACGCTGAACCCATTTTGCGACGGTTTTCAAGCATAAATCGGCCAATACTGCTGCAATTTCAAGTTCGATATTCGTACGAAGTTCAACAATCGTCGCTGGCTTGTTGGCATAGATCATAGACTTGACGTAGCCTCACAGGGTACGTTCACGGCGTCAAATCGCATGGTTTTCAATAAATCGATCGTGACATTCGCTGCATGGCTTGTGGCGCCGTCCTGTTAGAACTACCTATTGTCCAAATCCATATCATTCAATTCGGGCCAAAAATATTCGGTTTTCATTGAACGGTAGTGATTCTCATTCACAGTAACGTGGCATAATTTACTTATTGACGAGGCCATTTTGCCAGAAATGAGCCTCATCGCTGAAGATGATTTTTCGATGAATATCTGGATCATTTCCAAGTTGTTACTTAGCCCAATTCACGAACATACGAGGTTCTGGTGGTCAAGCGGCTTTAGTTTTTGCGTCAATTTGATCTAGTAAGGATGTATGACGACCATACATCGTTTCACACACTTCAACGCGACGCCTTTTTTTCAAAAAATTCAATGTTTTCGGTACCAGTCGAGATTTGACGCGCTTGAGGCCCAAACCATCCTTCAAAATGGTATTGGCTGAGCCTTTCGATATGCCAACTTCATCGGCAAGGTCTCTAATTGTTAATCGACGGTTTTTCAACACGAAATCTTTGATTTGTTGAACGTGAGCTTCGTCGGTTGAGGTTGGCCGTCTTGGCACTCACTATAACATTTTCAATTCAGTTAGCCTCATCACCAAAGGCTTTCTGCACCATCCTCAACGTATCCGCAGCAGAAAATTGATTCCGTAAACAAAATTTAATGCAAATTCTTTGCTCAACAAATTTCGACATCGCAAAAAACGAAAAACTCACTTTTAGCAGTTCACAAAACGACACGTATCTCAAACACTAATGAATATTTTGACATGAAATTTGACATAAATGTGACTGACAGTACTACCAACCTAAAAAAAATAATTCTCCAAATCCTTCGACGCGGGCAGTTTAAATTCAAATGTCACCTTATTTTTTGGGCACAGTAGTATGTTATGTTTAATTTCGACTCGTTGTTGAATCGTATATTTTAGCATCATGAAATAGCAAATTTTTCTGAATATAAATGTCGAAAGAACGGGGAAAATATAGCGTATTGCTGTTCCTATTGATTTACTTTTGTAGCGTCCCTATTGAAAAACCCTTTAGATCGACTCAACATAATTTGGTTAAAGTTTTGGGTATGAAGCGTGTCAACTCGTACCAAAAAGACCTGATTCTTTTGCAAAAACCACGTCGAATAGAGATAAAAAAGGGAGGTTTGACAACATAACTGAGAAGTCTACATTCATCGAACGCATCATTATTAGTGACGAGACGTGGGTTTATGAATATGACGTTGGAACTGTCCAACAATCTATGAGTGGCCCTCCAAAAATTGAAGGCACTGAATGCCATCCAGATAGTTCGACTCAACAGAATTTTCTATAAGAGTGTACAGCTTTGGCGTATGCCGACGATATTGATATCATTGGTCTCAACAACCACGCCGTTAGTTTTGCTTTCTCTAGGCGGGACAAGGAAGCAAAACAAATGTCAAACGAGGGCAAAACGAAATCGTACAAACAAAAGTCGTCGCACCTGATTCTTTTTGTAGATAATTTCGTCTAAAACCACACCACGAACAATCGAATAGAGATTGCTCTTGCCAACAACTTCGGACTGAGTAGGCAGGTTTGACAACATAAACTCTATAAGTCGCTCAGTCCTGCTATATGGTGCAGAGGCTTGGGCGATGACAGCAACCGATTCATCGAACGCATCATTATTATCCGATGACGATGACGTGAGATATATGACGTTTATGAATATGACGTTGAAACTGTCCAACAATCTATGAGTGGCCCTCCAAAAATTGAAGGCCCTGAATGCCATCCAAGCCGTGGCTTACAACGTTCCCACGACAGTCGGGTCTATGTAACTGAAACGGACTCGAATTTTTTATCAGGTCAAAGACTTGAAGTCGACAGAATTCTGCCTCTTCAACAACAACAACAAGTGTGTGGCAAATAGTATTAAACGTTGGCATGTTTGCATAGTCTCAGGAGCCTGTTTTGAAGACGATAATAATAATTTGTGTTAAAACATTGGGTAGTCGAAAAAGTCTTTTCGTATTTCTAATCAAATTTCAACTTTTTTTTTTATATTTATACTAATAAATAAATAAACAAATACGTATCATTTTGGTCGACCATTTTGCCATTTTTCCATTAGACACATTACACATCAGTGTAAAACTTTCATCAGTGTAAATCGATGATATGTGACACAATGACCAAATCCTTCTCCCGTAACAGTATAATTCTTGTGGTTTTTCTGGGATCCATTGTTTTTTATAACTCTTGTTCTAGGAATGAATGTATCAAGGTTTCAAGGCCTTAGGCGGAATGAATTCAGACCAAAGTCTTTCTAAATAAATTTCCAGAATCCCACCGAGATAAAATACACCGGAACTGACAGAGATACGCGGAAATATTTATGCATTCAGTTCCTCAAGGTCAGTCATTTCTACAAGAGATTGCCCTAAAACCAGAAAAACTAGTTAGAGTTTCCTCTAAATAGAGTAGAAAGAAGTGTTACAAAATAAAGCAGAAAATGTATTTAAATACTAGAGAACAACATGTTTTTAAATATATAGCATGTCCAAGTCAAAAATTACCAACTAAAAATTTTCTCATTTTCAGTGCAAAATATTTCCCATACGGTCTTTATCTATGGCAGTTGACTGGCACTTGACCCTAGTAAGCTTTTGTAAATTAATTTTGTCTTTTTGGTTTATTAAATGACGCAGAGATTTGCGTTCATAACTGAAAATAATCCATATCGACATACAAGCGATAGAGTATACATACAGACATGCATTTATGTATAAGCTTGTGTAAGCTCTTTTAAATACCTTGACATCTTTCATAGTCATAGCAAGCGTTCATTAAACCCGTCCCAAAGCGACGGTAAAACGCACTCGAAAGACAAAGGGAATTCAAAATGTAGCAACAACATCCATTAGCTGCAGAGAATAACCAGCAACGCATAATGGCAGCTAATCGGTGCGATGCAGCAACAAAGCAAACGGTGCAGATTTAGCGATCAAACGAGTTCAAATGCCAAAATTGAATGGACAAAAGAAACGAAGTTATAATTATGCTTTGCGCAGAGCGGGCAAAAGCGTCGACATGCGGTATACTATATGTCTGTTTGTATGTATGAATGTGTGGACACAAAGTTCAGTTTCAGTTATATGAACAAGAAAACCTGTTAAATGCAATTAATTGTTTGCTCGTACCATATAATGATGCCCCTAAGCTACATAAGTGTCTTCAGTTAATTTTCTCATTAAATATTTTTAAGTTTTCTAAATTAAATTAGTTTTATTTATTAATTATTTTCATTTATATGAAAGCTGCATTAATTTCTTACTCAAAAATGAAAATCAATTTCATTAAGTATTTTTGCATATTATATGATGAATGTCATCGCAGAGGACAACGATTTTTTCTAGTAGAAGTTTCGATTTAAACGAACGTGAGAACAATTGCCGACTACAAGATTCTCAAGTCTCAAGCCGGCAGCACTTAGCGCAAGCACAAAGAGACATTGTTGGAAACATAGAAGGCAATCGCACAGCTGGTCATAAACTACGCCGCCCGAACATGGTCACCTGAATGCCGCAGGATGTAGATGGATGATGGAGACGTGCCAAAACAAGGCACTCTGCACTACAACAGGATATCCCCCGATGTCGCTCTTCGAAAATCTTCATAGCAAGGCTTGCATGCTCCCAGTTAAGCATAATAATACATTTTTCTCCCTTTCCTTTCCCTTCTAAGCTGTTTTTAATCGTTTGCTTTGGCAGACACCATCCCTGCAGTCACCTGCTTGCAGCGGAGCCGCCTCATAGGAATATAAGGAGAACATTCCTCCAACATGTCGACCACCAAATTTCGCACGCGGCCCACTTCCGACAGGCACTGAACATTATTCACAGTGGCGCTATTACACCTTCATTGACTTTCTCTCAGTGAATGGCGCACTTGGAGTTCAAACACGACCCTTAGCAGAACAAGAACTCGAATTGCAGCGTGAAACCAGAGTGACCCTTGGTCAACTTCGTTCTGGATATTATAGCAGGTTCAAACCAATAATACAGATTAGATCCTGACTTACAAAACCTATGTTCTGCATGCAACGGGTCCATGACGAACTCACTTTTGGTAACTCTCCCCTCCCTTTGGTCCGAACCTGTTGTAACAGCTCGTTTCTGGGCCTACTGTTAAATGATTTGAGACAGTTAACGTACTGGATAAATGTTGCAACAACCACAACAATAACTACATGATTCAAACGACGTTCGGGTAGCCGTACTACTGCGATCAAGTGGTATCAATTAGGCAGAAATCCTTAAAATCCTTTTTCGAACATTTTCTGCCGCTACAACAACAACGCTACGTAGGGACCCTGGTAATTCCAGTACTAGTTTTCTATTACTTCTTGCCAAAAATAGTGATTGGATTTTCGGCGAAAGAGAAAAGTGCTTCGATACGTCGTAATAATTTCACATGCTGCTTTGTAAGTCTTCTACAGGATGTGGATAACCGTAAAGTTTTCACTGCTGTAGAACCAGATCTTAATCCACAATGCGGTTCTTGTCAAATATGTAGGAAGAGCTCTCGATTCTGAAATCAACCGCAGCCTCGTTTGTTTTGACCAAACATAACATTGACAAGTTTTATTAAGCTTCCTAACTTATTATTGGAGACCTGGAAAGATAGTCACGGGATTTGTCAGGAAAGTAATAGGACTGATTTTCTTCCGCCGTGACTGAACTTTGGAGCGTGCGTACACCGACTGGATTCAGTAGAGGGCGTTCTTAGCTAACGAACGAGTGGCTGGTCAATAGTCTCCGAGCATCTGGAGGCCCGCTAATCCGGACATGGCCTAATCCGGATTTCACTGTAATCCGGACAGGGTTAAAATACTCAAAATTTCTATTATGTCCCTTGTAATCCGGACCGACATTCTCTATCCTTATTCTCTAATCCGGATCACGCGTTTTTTATTCACTACATTCGTTTTATGCTTTATTGGTTTAAGTTTTTTTTGTTTTTTTGGAACATGTGTATTATTTATTATAATAAACAAACAGAAATTTATAAATATTTTTTCATAATACATAGTTCTGATATGTCTTTGGTAATCCGGATTTCCTTATATGCCGGATAGGGGCCGGGGTTAATTGATCCAGATTAGCGGGCCTCTACTGACATCGTGACAAAGCGCTTGAACATGCGCACGGTGTGCGCGAAGATGATCCTACAAGTGCTCGCTGACGACCAGAAATTACGGCGAGTGGAAGTGTGGCAAGAAAATTTGAAGATGTGTGAAAGTGACCCTCAATTTTTGAATAACGTAATCACAGGTGATCAGTCATGGATCATTGAGTATGATGCGGATGAAAGTCAAACATTTTGAGACGACAGAGGGGATCCAAGCAGCATGTACCCTTTTTTAAATCGACTCAGTCCTATTACTTTCCGGACGAACCCTGTATGACAGCGCTTCCTAATTATTTATTTATTGCCTACAACTTTTGGCCTGTAAAATCAAGTGCTAATTGAAACAACAAGTCAACTATCTATCTTCTCAAGACTACTTGTAATAAATATATATTTCATGACACTATCATATCTTCCACGAATCGGCAGAACAATCTCAACAAATTATGCAATAAGCACATAATGTCTTACATGAATACTAAGTGCATGACGAAATCGATAGTCAACCCACTGCGGCAGGTGTCGCAATCATGTTGGCGCGCATTTCAAAATGCCAGTACGCGCTAATGACTTCACAAACCGGCCGGCCGGCCAATTCACCGGCACGCGGCCAACTCACAGACACTTAGCTGTGGGTGAGCTAAGCACTGCACTGCAATACTGGCTTGTAAACTACACAAACTCATTACTCAGAACGTTCTAATAACTCAGGCAGGCAAGCGGAGTGGGCGCCTAATGGAAAATCCAAATTTGTAAACAAAACTCGATTTTCAATTTTCGATTACCAACGAAAAACTACAAGAAATAGCTGCCAACAACTATTTGTTTTGTTCCTCAAAAGCGCCAAAAAGTTGGCGATCAAAATCCCCTCACAAATGTATGTAATTCACACGCAAAAATAGACAGCCGCGCACACAAATGATTGCAGCTTGCAGCGCCGCGCGTTGCTGCGGTGGCGCGCAGCGGCATTCGCTTCGTTAGCGGGCGCGTGGGGTTGTTGTTACTTGTAGCAGCGCGTGGCTGCCGCACGATGTCCATGGAATCGTTCATGCGCAAGGTTTCTGCTGCCATGGCATCGACTGCAACCCGATCTGAGCGCACAGTGTCGTTGTGATTCGAATGTTGTTTGTTTGTTGATTGTCGTTGCCGTTGTTGTTATTGTTATTGCTATTGCCAATCAAACGCAACCGCTATTGCTACCTTCAAAAAGTCACATTTTGCGCAGCGACAACAGTTAAATGGGCGCGTTGCAGCAACAACCAAATGTGAGATTACAAAAATTAAAAAAAAAGTGCGAAAAAAAAAAATACTTGCAACGCCAAATTCCATTCTAATGTTTACGCGAAAACTAGATTTGTCCAAAATCCGAACGAGCCAATAAGTAAACAAAGTCGCAAAGTGCTAAACGCTATCGCAGTGCAACGCTTTTGACGCAATGGCAGCGCTGAGCCGCTGAGCTGCATAACTGGCGCTGTCAAGTCGCCACACGCCGACGAATTGCAATGTTTTGCGCCTGCTGTTGTTGTTCGTGTTTTATTTGTTTATTCGCCGTGTGGCGGCGGCTGCTGCGACCGCAACGTACTCGCTGGTTGCCACTCAGGTGCATTGATCTCCAAGTGGTGCAAAAGCCATTGAACTACGTTCCGTCGCTTTGCCGGCTGCGCAATAGCTACGAGCGTGCATGAGCGCGAAGTGCGGCTGGGCAGCGTTTAGCGTTTAGCGACGCCCAGTTAGCTGTTGGTGCGAGGCCAGCGCGACTTTAGTTTCGGCTTGCTGGATAAGGGTGGAGGGGCTGGTACTCGAATTTACTTGCTTGTGATGTCATGATTTTTTAGCTGAGCTATGGAAATACCATTTTAGTGGGAAATTTTACAATTTGTTGGCTTAAATAATGTTGGAAAATGTTGATTGGTGGTTCATTTAAGAATTTCCGAAAAATTAATTCCAGTGTTGTGGGGAAATTCAACAATTGGCATTCTAAAATAAGCGTGCACGTCACATCACGTGATGTAACATCATGCCATATAATGTGTGTGATAAAATATCAAACATCTTTTGTTCTATTTTAAAAACCAAACATTCTGAAACATAACGAGTTGAAGCCACAAATGATGTTATGTGACATAATGTTGCCATCATATGATGCCATATAAAGCAGTGCGAAGTCAACACGAGATATGTTTTGGTCTCAACTTTCTTCATATGTTGTCATGGTCGTTGTTTATATTAGACATGTTAACCGGGTTTACAACTTTCGTGTTTTTGGATTTTTGTTGTAATGATTTCAGACTTCCAGCAGATGTACAGTACTCGGCTGGGTACTGAACTAAAACTATTTTTTTCGAGAGATGAGTTATAATAATAACATTAGAGTAATTTCTCAGGGAAGCTGAGTATATGAGGAGCTCCGGGCAGGAAGACACCGAAATTACGCGCTACTTCGTTTTTATTCCTTAAAATCTAGACCACTGCATCGTGGAACATTCTTCTGGCTGTGCCTTCACTGCTCACACTACTGCGAGGGATCTGTGGGCGGAGCGAAGTCGTTGGAAAAGAGGTGCAATGACTACTACCGGCTTTGAGCTCGATGAATGTGTACTTCTAAATTAACCGAGGAGTTCATGACCCGTTAGCAATAGGTTCAAGTTTTTTCTATCTTATACTTGTATCTAAAAATACGACGCCGACTTGCTTAGGAGGGCATTTTATACCAATTACATCGCATTGGAAGTGAGTTGGTTTACCGAATTGCTCTTGAGTTCTAGCGCTGGACCTACGATCTGTAGTGAACACGGTAAGCGCTGGCCAACAAGCCGAGCTGGTGCGATTGCAAGATACTTAAGGTACAGAGTGAGCAATAAGATGCTCTCCGAAACACTTGCTCTTGCCTCAGTCAATCTCGCTACTATGGTATAGTTTTGTCAGATGTCCTTTGCTGTATGGAGGAAGGTGATTGCTCGGCTTTCGCCAGGCAAAGATGGAAATATTTTGGTAGACACATCTTTGAGGATCTGGCGATCTGCTTTAAGAGCATATACACAAAGGACGTGTCCGTATCGGTTCAATTAAGATCCACTGATTAGTATCAATGGCCTAACTAAACTTATTCTAATACTTTAATAACGAAATTTTGTTTCACAAACCTTCATTATAAAATAATAAAATATGTAAGTGCGTCTTAAATATGGGTGCGAAATATATAAAATTCTCAGCAAGACCAAGAGTTGTCGGCCTATAATTCCGACCTCTTTTTACGAATATCGACGCATAACACTCAAGTAGTATTCCTTGCTGACATTTTGGTCGATCGGAAGAAATTTGGAGTGCACCACAGGTCGATAATCGAAGCAAACTGTCAACATAGCCTTGATTTTTGAATTGGTTTTTTCGGCTTCGGCTTACCTTTACCACGATATTCGGTCCCAAATGTTGTTTCAAAATGGTTTTCATGAATGAAGGATATTGCTTTAAACTGCGTCTATTTACAAATGTGGAGTGTATTTTAAATGAGATGAAAGTAGCTTTCAGCATATTTTGGTCTGGTGCCAGTAAATAATGAAGTCGGTGAACGCTTTTTCATATCCCCATATCCACAATGTTAAAGTTTACACTCTTTGAACTGCTGTATATTGTACATATCAGCCAGACCGCGAGGTACTACTGTGGGCGAAAAATAGTGAGACTTTGTGACGTATCCACGTATTTCACGTGGAAACCCATTCGTTGAATTATTTAGGTTGCTGTGACGGTCAGTGAAACCTGTGCCAATTATCAGATCAAAATAATCATTAGTGTTTAGTATACGCTTGTCTTTCTGACGTACATAAAGTGCATTCGGCGATTTTTTAGATGTGTTAAATTATTCAACAAAGAAGTTCCATTAAATGCGGAATCAAATTTCTCGGCATCAGAAATTCAAAATGTTGTAAAAGGTCTTCCGTGATAGTTGCTTGTCGCGAGCAAGCATTTTAGATCGGACCAAATTATTTAAAGAGGGTCGAGAACACGGCGGACGAACTACGTTCAGGACGTTCATCAATATCAACTGATAATGATCAACACGTCAATATAAATAAAAGAATTGGTGCTGGAGAATCGCGGATAAACAGTCGGAGATCTTACTAGCATCATGGAAAATCGTAAGAATAGATGAAAACCATTTTGAAAGCTCATTTTAAACCGAATTTCGTGGCAAAGGTAAGCCGAAGCCGAAAAAACCAATTCAAAAATCAAGGCTATGTTGACAGTTTTCTTCGATTATCGAGGTGTGGTGCACTCCAAATTTCTTCCGATCGACCAAAATGTCAACAAGGAATACTACTTGAGTGTTATGCGTCGATATTCGTAAAAAGAGGTCGGAATTATAGGCCGACAACTCTTGGTCTTGCTGAGAATTTTATATATTTGGACGCACCTATATTTAGGACGCTCTTACATATTTTATTATTATTGCTTATTTCATTTTTATTTTAGGACTTTTTCATATATTTAAATTTTATTTTTTTTTTGTAATTACGAAAATTTGTGTATGCCGCTGTCAGCTTTATGCGCTTAATGAACCGCCGCAACGCAAGGCTGTAAAGAACAGCTGCAATTGCCACATAAAAACGAGACGAAAAACGACTTGGTACCGTTATTTGGTAATTCAGTGACACCATTAATCGCCACTGCCGTGGCAAGCCATCAGATGCGCCACATTAACACCAACACGCAACATAATTGTGTTTCACCAATTCATCAGCTAGCGGTGGTACGTCGCAGGCAGTGGCCCCAGGACCAGTGGCAACTGCCATAAGTATTTTGAAAATGCGCCGCAGCGGGGCAGCAAGCAGATGTAATGACAAATAAAGGCGGAAGACGGCAACAGCTTGCGCCCCACCAAAGTGCTGCATTTCACCAAACTATCGACGAAGCAATCATAACATTAAATATTTAAATATGTATGTATTCGTTTGCTATGCGCGAGTGTGTGAGCGAAAATTTTCATATTTGAAGAGTCACGGTCGCTTATTTTTGAAGATATTTTGAGAAACGCTTTTTCTTTTTTTTTTTGAATGGAGCTGTTTATGATTTTCGGTTTTTTGGCAAAAAGTACTTTAGTACCAACTTTAGTGTCTGTGGTTTTTATTGCAACATTTTATTGTTACCACAAAAAACTGTAAAACTGTAATGTAACCATGTGCTTGAGTGTGCGTTTTTTATAAGAACCCCTCCAACTAAAGGAGTGCCACAAGAAAGAAAGCATCTCCAGCATTGGCAAAATCACGTGCAACATACACTGCAAATACGAAATGATGTCAATTGCTTGCGAAAGTGCAGGCGCGTAGTGAAATGTGGCAATCAAAGCCTCCGTTGCTGGTTCTACTGGCGAGGAATCAGCAGCAAGGAGCGCGCCCAGAACTCGCTTTGCCGTTGTTGGCTGATGTGCGCGGAGCGCTGAGCCACGCCGTGCTCCACGCTAGTTGCCGTTAAGCCAAATGTGCAACATAATTAAATACAAATTTACATATGCACTTTTACTTAGTTACTTACATACTTATATGCCGCTTTTTATGGTCTGTACGCAAGTAAGTGCATTCATATAGAATTTAATCCGGCTGTTGTTGTGCTTTTATTTCTGCTTGCCACAGCTTTCATATTTTTTCACAATTTGTTTTTGTTTTTTTTTTGTATTTTTTGCGACCTTAATACGTTTAAGTTAATGTAATTGCCATTTTATGTGCAGCGTGACGCTGTAAAATAATGCACTTTACGATGGTTATATGCTTGTAGTATACATATATATTTGTATGTACATATATGTATGTAGATACATATGTACATAAACATACACTCATGTTGCAGCAAAAGCAATGGGATAAAAACAATTTTACCTCACTTCTTTTCTTTGATTTTGGTGAATTTAGTTTTCATAATGATCATTTTGAAAAAAAAAATTTAAGAAATTTAAAATTTTTTGGTTTTAGTTTTCATAATGATCAGAAAAAAAATTGTGAAAAAAAAATTAAAAAAAAAACAATTTTACCTCACTTCTTTTCTTTTAGTTTGGTGGTTTTAGTTTTTATAACGATCATTTAAAAAAAAAAAATTTTGAAAAAAAAAATTTTGAAAAAAAAAAATTTTAAAAAAAAAATTGAAATTTTGGAAAAAAATTTTTTTTGAAGAAATTTAAAATTTTTTTTTATGAAAATAAAATTTTTTTTGATCAGAAAAAATTTTTTGACCAAAAATAATTAATGAGCAAAATGTATATAGGCCTTTTTCATCAAATTTGCCGCGATTCATCTTGAATCGTTTGTAATGTTCTAAGTGATTTTTTTTACAGAAACACACCAGTTTTTTTCGATTCGAAACTTGTTGTAATTATATATGTATACGAAAAACATAGCACTTTTTCACATAAAATACTCCTTAATTTGAATCTATTAATTCTCGATTTCACGTCTTAAACCTATCACATCTGTTAGGTACTTAATGTCATGAAGTCCAACCATGCGATAGTTGACAAGAAGATAGACCGTTCACATTATGCAGCTAGTGGAACAGTGGCACCTGGCTTATGAAGCTCATGAGCCTTGCTGTTTCCTGCAATTCCGAAATGGTCAGGCGCCCATAACAGTTTAATCAAGAAATAACCCGAAATCGATATCGACGCCCTACTCTGAAAGAGACTGCGCTACGGAGCAGTAGATCTACCGCTACTATCGTCGGTGTTTCTCAATATTCATTTTTTAACCGCGTAAGTTTTTTGATTTGGTCAGTTGTTTACTTCCTGTATGGTTTAAAACCATACTATGTTAATCATCTTGTCAACGGTGTGCTTTATTTGCAGGCGATGTTTAGATTGTTAGATTTCACAACAGTTCCCTCAGATTATAAGATCACATTTTAGAACGAGTAGCGGAATTGTGCTCTCATAGAAAGCGATCTTTTCAAGGATAATGGTAGGAGCGCGATAATGCCATATAATATTCGGTGCTCAGATCGGTCTTGCATATATCGGAAGACATTCATTAACTGCATCTAATAAACGATCAGTCAATGATCACCTACAAATTTCATTCATTGTAAGCGGTGTAGTGATTTAAAAAAAGTTCTTGATAAAATGAGGTGCGTAACTTAGATATATATAGCAGCCTCCGTAATGCCATATAATATTCGGTGCTCAGATCGGTCTTGCATATATCGCCAGACATTCAACAAGACACCACCTATAAAATTGATTTTAGGTTAGTTCCTGATTAAATGAGGTGCGGAATTTAGGAAACAACAGACTTAGGTTAGGTTAATCTGGTAGGCTCGTGATCCACGCATGGACCAGTTTTCGACAGTTCGCTTGACGGGAATTTTAAAAGGCTTTGAGGCACGACCATCACCTTTTCCTTCCCCAAATGTTTGAAACGTTGGCTTGCTACTGGGGGACATGTAGACTAGAGATGCTCTATCGTTTCCCTGATGCCTTGCTCTTTCCTTTTTTTGCATCATCTCCATCAGTCGCATTCTGCAGGCGTGTGCCGCTACTAGAATGTTATCTTAACTACGCCGCACCAATATGGTCGTCTAGATGCAGTGAAACGCAGACAAGGAAGCTCCAAGCTTGTCAGAACACTGCACTCCGAACTACGACAATATGCTCCCAGTTAAGGAGCATAATGAATTCCTCTCCAAGCAGATCCCCGCATTACACTGGCCCCCTCTTTGCATGCCTTGCTAACCCTACTCACCTGACATCCTTCTTCCTTTGGTCCGACCCTCTCGAAACAGCACGTTTTCTGGTCCTACCATTGAAAGACGTCAACGACAACTTATGTAATCCTACCATCATAAGAGTATTAGCTACCCTTTACAACAACAACAACTAGAATGTTACCAGTGAGTAAAAGAAAGATGCTCCTACCGGTTCTTCTATCAAGAATGAGCAGGAATTTTGTGCATTTTTGATCTACCGCTTTCCACATGACCTTTGCACTATTTCAACTTGATGGAACATTTCATCGAATTTTGACCATAAGGGTTAAGTCCCATATATCCGATCGCCGAATTAAAAAAATTTTCACGGCATATTGCAAAGGAGATACATGACTTTTCATCTAAAAGCCCTACGAGAGTGGTTGACTACAAAACCTTACATAAAAACCTGTAGCTTACTATATAATAATACTTTATGCAATGAGCGGAAAAAGACCTTGGTATGACCTTTAGGCACTGAAGACTATTAAGTCTAAGCCCAAGTAAATATTTTGCGGCAAATAAATAATAAGGCCGATAAACTCCTATCCGCTTCTAATTCCGTGTAGTGATTAATACTTACCTTTGAATGCACAGGTATTCACACACACCCGCTCAATCCCTCTCAGCTCTGTAAAATGCAAGAGATGCAACGATTGCTCATCCCGATCGATGCACATGATGATGGTATGGATCTAAATAGCGAACTAAAGCCGCATAGAAGAGAGTGAGAGAGAAATGCAGGAGAGCATGTGAGAGCGCGCATGAAAAGTGTGCTGCATGCAATTTCATCAACGGCAACAACAAAAAAAAGGAAACAGTCAAGTGGAAAAACGTCATCAACAGAAAGTCAGTCATTAAGTCACTGTGCCAACTGTGCCGAGCGTCGCCTCACCGCCAGCCCAACATGGCCATGCAGAAGTCAATGCACTTTACGCGCCACCACAATTCACACACACACACACACACACACACAAGCACACGTAAAATCGAGTATATTTGTTACACTATTCAAATGCTCTTTTACGCCTAGCGCTGTTTGAGTATTTGCAGCAGCAAGAGTGTCCAAGCACCAATGGTGCTCACTCTAAGCTGTTACTGCAACGCTTTTTGCGTGCATGTGTGTGTGTGTGTGTGGCTTGAGGCAGCGACGCCTGCGCGCAAGCCTCTCGCCAAGCCAGCGCTGTGGAAAACCTTAAACTAATCAAAGCCGCCGCGCCGCACTTTCCTGTCGACGTCGGCGTCGGCGTCGACGTGGACGCAGCGTGGAAGTCCCACACACCCCACTTGCAACTTGCTTTGTTGGCTTAAACCTCTGTTTATTTGGCGAACAGTGTCGTGAGTGCGTTTATGCTCATTTATGTGCCTTCACTTGCTTGTGCGTGCGCGCGTGTGTGTCTGTGCCACTGGAGCGCACGTGTAGCGCGTTGTTGATACATGTGTTACATATGCGCATACGTAGCGCGTAGCGACTAAGAGGCTGGCGCTGTGGCTTAAAGTTCATTGACTTCGATTACTGCGCGCAGGCAAGCCTCCACGTCTACCCAGCCCAGCCCAGCTCGGCTCAGTGTCGTTTGCGTCTTGGCGTTGGCAGCGGCAACTTGTCGAGAAGCTTGACAAATGCGCCGGCAAGCAGCAACAGCAAGGCAGTTATGAAAACAACAACAACAGCAACAACAACATGTATACATATGCACACAACATTTACGCTGGTATTTATGTGCATGCAAACCAGTGGCGCGCCTTTGTTCACAAACAACTTTGGCTAATCGAGGCCGCGTACTTAAGTCAACAACATTGTAGTTACAACAACAACAACAGCAATAGTTGTCACTAATGGCTGTTAGCTGAGCATTAGTAGCCGACTCACTGCACTTCGCGCGCTGTGCGCCTGTGCTGTTGCAACGCTGTCATCTCATTCATGCCGCCGCGTGACACTTAGACCAAGTCAATCAACTACCGAATTGATTAGATTAGCAGGAGCAAACCAATTTGCGCTGGTATTCCAAAAATAAATGCAATTATTTCGCGTGTAAATGTCTTGATTTATCTACAGCAACAAGTTTGTCTTGCTAGAATTTTACAGCGCAATTTCTAAGAATTTTCCGATTTTAATTAATGTACAAAATGTGAAATAGTTTCAACGAAAAAATTAAAAATGTTGAAACTGCCAGAGACAAATTTTACAAAAAAGGAAAATTATGCTGTAAAAACCCACTAAGTATAATATGTGGTATATATTCTACAATAACCAATGTTAAAACCTCAGTGAAAATTTTTCCTACTCAATTTACCTCTCACAGTAATGAAGAGCGCTTCACAAATATATATACAGGGTTTGCCGGAAAGTAATAGGACTGAGTCGATTCAAAAAATGTATTGAAGCAATCGTAACAATTCCTTAAAAACTTTCAAAATAGGCTCCTTCTGCGTCGTTGCAGTGTTGCCAGCGCGATTTCCAAGCATTGAAGGCGTCACGGAAGGTATTCTCAGGAATAGCCTTGAATGCCGAAGTGCATGCTGCTTAGATCTCCTCTGCCGGCAAGTGCCACTCGGAAGATTGACTCTTTGTCTCGGGATCATACTCAAAGATCCATGACTCGTCACCTGTGATTACGTTATTCAAAAATCGGGGTTCACTTTCACACATGTTCAAATGTTCTGGGCTTACTTCCACTCGCCGCGATTTCTGTTCGTCAGTGAACACTTTTGGGACCATCTTCGCGCACACCTTGCGCTTCACAGATTTTGATAAATTTAAGACCTCATTAATATATATAGTATATCACTTTCGACTTGCACTACTCACAGAAACACGTCGAGCGAAAATGTTTGTTCTGACTCTCCAGGTGCTCGGAGACAACTGACCAGCCACTCGATCGTTAACTAGGAACCTTTATCGAATCCAGTCGGTGCGCGCACGCTCCAAAGTACAGTCGCGGCGGAAGAAAATCAGTCCTATTACTTTCCGCATAAACTTTGTATCATAATCGTCACGCCAAAGCTATTTCGTTACAACTTGAATTTGACTGCTTAAGACTACAATTGAAAGGAAAAATGATAAATGATGCAAAAAAGAGCTGAATGTCGTCACTGAAATTTGCATAGTTTCATTGAAAAATAAATGACACCCTATGTTTGAATACTACTAAGTACATGATTCTCCAGTTAGGGAAGTTACAATCGACCACAACATGTGCGGGATGGGATTGATACCGATAGTTTAAGAGGGAAGCGAGACACATTTGCAGACAAAAAAGAGAGAAGCCGAAATGGGTGAGTACGAAGAGCTTGACAAGCTGGCCGACAGGGATTATGCTCGAAAATTCTACGAAGAGATGCCCATATCATTCTTAAATTGTGGATGGAACACTTTTCCCGCCTGCTAAATGACTGTGAAAACATAACCCGATTCCCCAATCGATGAAGATGAAGCAGACGTTCCATTGCCCGACCATAAAGATGTTCGAATAGCAATTACCCGTACGGGGCGAAAAACTGATAAGGAGTATGCATCAGCTTCTTTGCAGAATATGGTCAGACGAAAGCATGCCTGACGATTGGAATTCAAGTTTGCTCTGCCCGATCCACAAAAAGGGAGACCACACAATCTGCGCCTACTATCGTAGAATAAGCCTCCACAACATCGCATATAAGGTTCTATCGATCGTACTGCGTGAAAGACTCAACAAATTGATTGGACCTTAGGACTGGAAAATTAACAACTGACCAGATGAAAAGAGGATCGACACACACCATCTCTTTGCAGATTTCAAAACTGCTTTTGACAGCACGAAAAGACGCTGCCTTTATATCGCTATTTCTGAATTTGTTATCCCCGTAAAAGTAATACGGCTGTGTAAACTGACATTGAGCAATACCAAACGCTTCGTCCGGATCGGGAAGAAGCTTTCCGAGCCGTTCAATACCAAGCGAGGTTTCAAACCAGGAGACTCTCCATTGTGTGACTTCTTTAATCTAATGCTGGACAACAAAATATGAGCTTTAGAGTTGAATAGAGAAGAAGCAATCTTCTACAAGAATGTACAACAGCTAGCGTACGTCGATGCCATCGATATCAACATAACAGCCGCGCCGTTAATTCAGCTTTCTCTAGGTTGGACAAAGAAGAAAAGCAAAAGAAAGACGAAATATCTCCTGTCATCAAACAAACAGTCGTCGCACTCTCCCTCCTCACTGTTGACAGTCATAACTTCGTAAAGTCGTAGATAATTTCGTCTATCTTGGAACCGGCATTAACACCAACAACAACGTCGGCCTCGAAATCCAACGCAGAATAACTCTTGTCTACAGGTGCCACTTCGGATTGAGTAGGTAATTGAGAAGTAAAGTCCTCTCTCGACGAACAAAGACCAAACTCTACAAATTACTCATAATCCTCGTCCTGCTCTATGGTGCAGAGGCAGGAAAGATGACAGCATCTGATTAGTCGGCGATGCGATTTTTCGAGAGAAAGGTTCTGCGGAAGATTTATGGTCCTTTGGGCATTGCCCACGGCGAATATCGCACTCGCTGGGACGATTAGCTGTCCGAGATATACGACGAGATTGACAAAGTTCAGCGAATTAAGAGAGAGCGGCTGTGCAGGCTAGGCCATGTCGTACGTATAAATGAAAACACTCCAGCTTTGAAAGTTCGAAAATCGAAACTTTAACCTGAATTACATTAAATTTGATAAAAGTATTTCAATATGGTGGCGAATCGAACACAAACCTCGTTAAGTTATTCAAACATTGAAATAGAAGACAACATATACACGTACTCTGTTAAAATAATTTAACTGGATACAGTAAAATTTTCGAAAAGAAAGCAGGGCCTGTTTTAGCTCGTTGTTTGGTCTCCAATGTATAAGTAGACTTATAATAATTGCTAATAATCACATCAAATTTAAAAAATTTAAATGAGTATTGCCTTCATTTAAAGCGAAGTAAAATACAAGTTATTGTTCTCAGGCTTCCAGGATGATGCGATCAAGTTACTTCTCACGGAGGAGAGAGTAGGTGGAGAATGTCACTGGCAGCAGGCAACAAGAATGCGCTACGCCAATCCACTTCTGGGAGGATATAGGGCAAGGTTTAGAGATATGCTAAACCTCCGTCGAGTCAAATTCTGTCTCCTTGTCTCGCTCTATTCAGGGTCTATAGTCTCTTACGCAAACTGCCGGTTTTGCGACATGGAATAGGAAACTCCAGAACACCTGATTCTATCAGTTTGTAGAAGCAGAATCACATCAACTCAGTCGCACCCAACAAGCTCCTGGAATTATTTAGATTGCTGGACCTTTGTGACCACATGTAATATAGGAGAGGGCACAATAGATTATAGGTCACAGTGCAAAAACATCAATTATTTTCTATCTTTCTTACTTTCTCACTAATATTTGGCGTATTTCACGATATTCTACATGCCTTAAAATAGTTTATAATGATATCTAAAATATATCTTAAATATTTATCACAATCGATTTTACAACTCTATAATCCGATCCAC
Source organism: Bactrocera neohumeralis (assembly GCF_024586455.1). Taxonomy (NCBI): domain Eukaryota; kingdom Metazoa; phylum Arthropoda; class Insecta; order Diptera; family Tephritidae; genus Bactrocera; species Bactrocera neohumeralis. The sequence continues at coordinate 7,671,289 of NC_065922.1, read as the reverse complement.
TAAAAGAACGCTAAATTCGTACACTGACAGATCGTAAGCGATTTTCAATGTATGCTTATGCAAATGAGGTATGTAACGGTAGTAAAGCAATAAAATAAAATCAAAGTCGTTGTCATGAATGCAACATGCCAACAGCAACAACAATTAATTGCTGCATAATATCGAAAAAACTGCATGAACCGCTTCGGATTTGGCGTTAACGTCAGCGCTAACGGTCACAGCCAACACGACGGCGAACAGCAAACGCAGCCGTGCAGTCTCCAATGTGCCGCAGCAACGGTCATTGACCGACCGACTAAAATATTGCTCGCATGTAAGTATGTATGTGCATACATAAATTCATAAAAATATAAATATGTACATATATATGTATGTATGTACAAGCGCTCCAAAATAACTAACGCGAGAGCGCAGACTTGGAAAACCTTAAAGCCCAAAGCGCCAAACGCGCTGCCGCAGTGATTATGTCAAGAGTCAGTCATGGCAAAACGCTTGTTCACTTGGCTTACGATTGTATGTAGGTTTGTGTGTAGGTATGTATGGTGTGTGTGTGTGTTGGAATTATTGGGTTGTGTAGGCGTTGGAGGAATTTCGCTGATAACGTTTGGCGCAATTTGAAAGAAATATGTATAAAAATAATAATTATAAAGAAATTTTATGAGAAATTTGTTGTTATTGTAAATTGCCAATAACCGATTTTGGTATCCAAAAGATATTGCCACCGCTTAGCGCACTAAAAATTTTGCATCCAGCCAATTTATACTCATTAGCACAAGCGTTGCGCGCCTCATTATGAAGCTTACGCTTGAAAATAGCTCGAAAATTCAGCGTAAGCTCGCTCACATCCCCACCATGCAATCCGGACTTCATTTCAGCTAGCAACCAGAGCAACAACAATACCAAATATTACTCAGCCAAACAGCTAAGCAATCATTCCCCAAAACTATGGCAGAGGCAAAGGCCGAAACAAAACCAAAAACAAAAGCAATGTGTAAGAAATTGTAGAAGAAAAATTTTCAAACTTACAGAGAGAAAGAAAGTAAGCAGCAGGAGAGCGCGAAAGAGCGTTAAGCGCAAGAAGAGCTCACAACGAGCGATTTGAACCGTCGCTTGTAAACAGAAAAGTTCGTACACCTTTGAAAGTGAAAGCAAAATCGGACGTAGACCTACATATACCAACGCACGATCGGGTTTTGCGCGCGGCATTCACACACGCGCATACGCACACGCACACTCACTCATGGCTCGCACACTCGCGAGCCATCGAGGCAGGCAATGCATGCAATGCGCGATCACTCATTCACACACAAGCACACACACACAGAACGGTATAATATTTGAAAGTTAACTGAGTGTTGCCCAAACACACACACGCAACACACAGCGATAACGGGAATGCCGTTCAGAGGTGTGTACGCGGCGCGTTCGTTGACGTCGTGTTGGCCATTGTTGACGGAAGTGTTGTTGTATGCAAGCAATATGCGGTAGTGGCAGCGACAACAACAACAAAATCGTATTAGCAACAAACGTTTTAACGCTTTTAGCTCAAAGAAAAGGTACGCAAGCCCAAATGCCCAAAAGATGGTAAAATAAAAGCGTCAATAACAGCATAAAAGCAGTTATTCGGTAATAAGATTTGTACAATTTTCGCTTCAGACTCTCGTGGGAATCCGTTAAGTTATGTGCTTCTGTGCTTAAGGCAAGGAAACGCTGTAAATTAGTTATTTTAACAAAAGACTGGTACCTTAAATGTAATTGTGTGGATTGATCGAATCAAATAAGATTATATTATATCAAACCTAGTCTCACGAAAATACTTTTTACATAAGGTCCGTTAGCTAAAAGAGATGTGATTAAGCGTATAGTTAAGTTCTCTTCATCTGAGACCATTTTTTGGAATTTTTCACCCCCAACTCTACAACAAATACCAAATATACCAGAATTGTACCCTCCAATTTCCCGTTGTGCCATGTACAGGGTACCATATGTATATGTATTATGTTGGTTAGGTAATATGATTGATGCCTCAACGTGGCGGGTGATCACTGATAGATATGTATACTCTTATGGTCATTCCTTTATGAAGCCAAACGAAAAAAATCGCCTGCATTTCGATCTCAGCTATCGGCAAAAACGTCCAGAACTTATAACAAATCTGCTTAGGCATATTAAGCTTGTCACGAAATTCGTAGCACAAATAGGGGAACGTCGAAGACTCTATAAAATGAGCTGGTAACTAGCTGACCCGATTTATCCATATGATTTATATACATATCAGTCCCTGTTTTCTAAGTTTTTGATATATCACTCCTAAATATTGCACACATCGTTTGCTTCCCAGGAAGCCTTTTATTTGTCGGAACCGCCGATATTGGACCACTTTAGCATATAGCCTCCGTACAAACTAAACGATCAAATGAAATCTTTGTATGGAACGTTGATTTGACGAGATAGTTTCACAAATTAGAAATGGATTATTGCTAAAGACAACGGTACAATATGTGAAAAAATGTTTCAAACCGGACCACAATAGCATAAACCATGCAAATTGACCGTAAAAAAAAAAGTTTTTGTATCAAAAGTCTCTTTAATTTAAGGTAGTTGTTTGTTCGATGCGCCACTCGACGGCACGTATTTTAAATTCACAGATAACGCTCTCTGTTCGAAGGTATTTTCTCACAAAAAGCAGTTTTTAATAACTAGAGGTCTCTAAGTAGAACTCTAGAGTTATTAAGGAGACCACGAGTACATTGTATGGTATATCTTACTCTAGTAATTCTGCTGGGTTGGACCTTGACAATCATTCCAAATATAAAGTTGATACTTCTAATGGTCATTTGGAGCAATGATCTTCAAAAAGACAATTTTCGTTCTTAGGTTCAGGAGATACTAACTGATTATACAATATATGGGCCATGGCTGCCCGTGCAGTTATTATTTGACCAATTCACACTTCTTGAACTGTGTTCGACAAACATATGTTGGCGACTTATTTGTTATAAAGGTTTGAACAAAAATACATGAAATGTGGATTTTGGTCTGTCCGGGTCAAATTTGATCAGATGGTATATCAAATAAGTTTGATTTTATGTATTTGAAACTTTAAAAATTAGGTTAGGTTAGAAAAAATTTAAAGATTTTGCAACTTTATCAGGCCAGTCCGGGTCAAATTTGATCAGGTGGTGTAAAAAATATGTATTAGAAATTTCAAAAATTAAGTTAGGTTAGAAAAAAATGTAAGTTCTTGCAAATTTATCAAGCCAGTCCGGGTCAAATTTGATCAGATGGTGTAAAAATAATTGTGCTCTTATGTACTTGAAATATCAAATATTTGGTTAAGTGAGAAAAATTTAAAGTTTTTGTAAATTTATCAGATCAGTCCGAGTCAATTTTGATCAGGTGGTGTAAAAAATAATTTTGTTTTATGTATTAGAAATTTCAAAAATTAGGTTAGGTTAGAAAATATGTAAGTTCTTGCAAATTTATCAGATCAGTCCGGATCAAATTTGATCAGATTTGATAGATATTAGGTTTGGTGACTTATTGGTTTCGGAGCTCTGGTACTGTTAGATGCAGGACTTTGCTTCTTGGAATGAAAAATCTTAGGAATTCGCACTAACAATTCGAAAAACATACTCACATGTACTTACTACATTATAACGGTAATCAATTATTTTACTCAAAAAAGCATCATATGATCATTTGTTCAGCGAAAAACTAACTTTAAAATCAGTTATACCAGCATAACTACATACGCCTATGGTATCTACATATATTTGTATGCTTTTCGTTGATTCTGACTCCGAGTCTGACTCCAAGTTTGAGTTTGAGTTGGAGTTCATTGACCGTCGAAGTTGCTCGCCGAGTGCGTCGACTTGTACGGCCAAATATGCAACCAGGAACCAACATTATCGAAGAGCACACAAAGCGGTGATAATAATAATTTATACTTACTAACTTAAAATAAACTTAAGTGCCAATAACAACAACAACAATAACCACGTCGAACATTATAATAAGTTGAACTAAAACGTGACTTCATAAATTTGTATGCCAAACTAAAATGAGCGTAGAAAAGAATTCATAAAAAAATGAAGCAACAAAAATACACAAATACCAAATTATTAACAGCAACTTGATCAAATACTAGATTAACGAACACGTTTAACGGTGGAACACGAAATGGAGAAATACACACAAAATAGATTTTAAAGATTTCTGTTCAAATTGAGTGAGTTGATAGAAGTGAAGTGTACTTTTGAAGGCACTCACACGGCAGACATCGCGTCAGCTGGTGAACTTTGAGAGGGCCAACTGACGATATGTTTTTTTTTATACTTTTGCTTGAGGAAAACTAATTTTGATGATTTAAAATTTTCTTTAAACTTTCGACCAATATAAATATTCACACAAATTGTAAGGCAAAGATTTTGCTATTGAAGATTTCTGCATTAGTTGCGAAACGAAAAAATATTAATTTTCAAATTTAGCTTAATTGATGACAATCTTTAAAGATTAAATCAATAAGAGAAAATTTTTAAATTTAAATTTTATTATTTCATACTTTTATAATGCGAAACACCGGTTATAGCGATCTTTAAGCTTTTCGATGACACCTTTATAGTGCGATTGGTACTTGGCTTGAAAATGCAGTCAGAGAATAGAAAGAAGGCGCTGAATGCCTGATCCGAAAAACACTCGCACTTCACAATCATTTTCATTCATCAGTGACAGATTGAATTGCTCGATTGACAGCCCTCATGGCCTCATCCTTCACGGAGATTTCGCAAAGCGAGATATTTGTGAACCATTTTTGAGATAATTATTTTTACATGATCTTGACTTGCAGTAACTATTTTTATTATATTAAATTTGACACTATGTTTGTAACACCCAAAAGAAAACATTGGAGACCCTATAAGATAGGTAGATAGGAGTGCAGTCCTGTTGTATTTCGGGCCCAATTAGCACTAGCTGTGCTATTTTGATGCAGTATTCGTAGACGTTTTTATTATTCCTACCATGTTTCACCTTCTCTTGTAAACCATTTTGTGGTTTCGATGAAGTTACTAATGTCCAATATGCTTTTTGTAGACATCCATTCAAGGTTTGGTGTTTGATGGATTCCAAATATTCTGTGTCGGATCTGCGATAGGGTTGGGCATTCACAGAGAAGTTGGAAAATTATTTCCTTATTCCCTACTAGTTCTCAGCCTCGGCAGATGTTGTTGTAGGGCATACCCATTTTGGACGCATTTCAATATTCCATATGCTATTTGCAACTTGTTGAAATGGTATATTGAGCCTGATTGATCCTAGCGCGCTTGGTATTGCTCTGCCTCGGATTCGTTTAGGAAAGCTCTTGCCTTTGCCAACTCGTCTGATTTTTCATTGCCGAAAATGCTCCTGTGCCGGGAGCCGATATCAAGTCTAGGTGGAGTTTGTCTTCTAGTGAGCTCAGTCATTTCTAGCAGTCAAGGACTATGCTGGAATTAGTCATGGACGACGACAGGGCCAGGAGCGCCGTCTGGCTATCCGTGTATATTTCTGCTTTATGTATCCTCTCGTAGTTATTCAATACAGCTTCGCAGACCTTCTCTATTCCCAGTACTTCCGCTTGGAAGATGCCAGCCGAGCATTCGTTGGACGAATAGAGAGAGAAATGTCCAGATCATCGGAATATACGCCCGTGCCTTTGGACCCATCGGTATAGACTGATATAGTATCTCCCTCCCCTGTTATGCTCCTTCTCCATTCCCGTCTAGAAGGTATTCTCACCTGGAAGTATCTATTGAAATCCAGCATTGGGAGAACTTGCTGCTATTTTGTTAATATAGATGTTTATGGGTAGTTTATGCAGGACCACATTTAACGCGTCAGTCGGACATGACTTGATTGCACCAGTAATCTGCATATGCTGCTCTTTGTATTTCATTTAATTTTCTGATGTAGATGATATAAGAATAAGGTGACATTTGAATTTTAACTGCGCGCGTCGAAGGATTTGGAGAATTATTTTTTTTTTTAGGTTGGTAGTACTGTCAGTCACATTTATGTCAAATTTCATGTCAAAATATTCATTAGTGTTTGAGATACGTGTCGTTTTGTGAGCTGCTAAAAGTGAGTTTTTCGTTTTTTGCGATGTCGAAATTTGTTGAGCAAAGAATTTTCATTAAATTTTGTTTACGGAATCAATTTTCTGATGCGGATACGTTGAGGAAAGCCTTTGGTGATGAGGCTATGTCTAAAAAAAATGTTTACAAGTGGTATAGTGAGTTCCAAGCCGGCCGTGAACGTGTCGAAGACGAAGAGCATCCTGGGCGACCATCAACCTTAACCTCAACCGACGAAGCTCACGTTCAACAAATCAAAGATTTGGTGTTGAAAAACCGTCGATTAACAATTAGAGACCTTGCTGATGAAGTTGGCATATCGAAAGGCTCAGCCAATACCATTTTGAAGGATGTTTTGGGCCTCAAGCGCGCCAAATCTCGACTGGTACCGAAAACATTGAATTTTTTGGAAAAAAGGCGTCGCGTTGAAGAGTGTTAAACGATGCTTTCCGACTACCAGGGTGTCATGAAACGCATTGTAACTGGCGATGAGACTTGGATCTATGCTTACGACCTCGAAACAACCGATCAATCGAGCGAATATCGTGCCAAAAGAGAGCCGAGACCAAAAAAATCGCGCCAAAGTCGCTCAAAAATCAAGGTCATGTTGACTGTTTTCTTCGATTATCGTGGTGTTGTGCATAATGAATTGCTTCCAACCGGTCAAAAAGTCATCAAGGAATATTATTTCAACATTATGCGTCGTTTGCGTAACGCTATCCGCCTAAAAAGGCCGGAATTGTGGAAAGACAATTCTTGGTTTTTACACCACGATAATGCACCATCCCATACTGCCCTCGTGATCATTTCGCCAAAAACTCAACCCATATCGTTCTGCAACCACCGTGTTCACCTAATCTGGTGCCGTGTGACTTCTGGCTGTTCACTAAGCTCAAAAGACTGCTCTGGGGACACCGTTTTCATACGATAGAGGAGATTCAAGCCGCAGTGTAGACGGAACTGAAGGCCATCCCGGAAAGTGACTACAACCAGTGTTTCCAAGATTGGAAAATCCGTTGGCATAAGTGCATTGCATCGGGAGGGGATTACTTTGAAGGGGATGAAATCGATTTGGACGAATAAATAAAGAATTTTCAAAATAAATATAATGTCACCTTTTTGGGCACAGTATACATATATATATATAGTATGTATAACTGATCAACGTGACGAACTGAGCCGATTTAGTCATGTCAATCGCTCAGTGTTTGAAATATATACCAGAAATTTTGAACACATCTTTTCCTCATTTGAAAGACCCTTACATGGACTGCATAGCGTTATTGAACCGTGTGAAAGACGAAATCGCCGAAAAACGGTCGCATTTGAAGAAAAAGAAAGTGCTGTTTCGCCAAGACTATGCACCGTGTCACTATCTCCTGTCCTCAGATCTCAAAACAAAATTCGTTGGAAGCAAATTTTCATTGAATGAACAGGCGATCGCCGAAACTGAGGCCTACTTTGAAGCAAAATACAAATAGTGCTATCAAAACGTGTGGGATTCGTTATAATCAGTATATCACCCTAGAGGGAGAGTGGCCTGTTAAATAAAAAAAAAACGAATTTTGCCAAATGTGTTTTACTATGGTAGGTCGCAGGCTTTTCAAATGACCTGTTATGGGTTATAGCGACAGAGGCCTACTACAAGTGTAGGAAAAGGATAGAGGATCGAATCTTCTTTTAGGGAAATACCATTTTTGAATTTCTAAACTTTCGAAATAGTGTATAACAACAAATTCGATTTTTTAAATTTCCAGCCTGGAATACCCCCATTAAAGACTTTCTTTATGACGTATGCTGCTCACCTCAATCAAAACTGTTTAATTGCTTGGGGTGTTCTCTCAATAAGTAATTAATTTATTACTCATTAAAAATTATGTTTGTGCGCTACCGAGTTCTTTGCACTCAACGCAAACGAAATCGTTCAAAACTGCAGAAGACGAAGGCGGAACTACGCGCTCGGGTTCAACGTATTCTAACCAAGCTTGGATTAAAACTTATCAACGAACGTGTCATCAAACAAGCACAATAACAAAAACAAACACTTGTACACATGTACATACACATACATACGTATGCGAATGGGTTTGTTAACAAAAGCAGTTACTACTTGCACCAAAAACAACAACAACAAAAGCTTTATGCTGCTGCTCTTGATGAATATAAATAAAGTATGAATTGAAAGACAATAAAACAGTATTCTGCAGCAGCTGATTGTCGTGCGTTGGTAGTTGTAGTAGCAGCCAATGTTACGAGTGTGTTGTTGTTGGGATTGTAGTATTTTTGCGCGTGTGCTGCTCAGCACTCTTGAGTGCGAGATCAATGAACTAACTAAAATGTTTGTTTATGTTTAGCGAGGATATACCTAAGAAAAAAAACAGCAGAAACAACAACAACAACTAAAATAACAACAACAACTAAATTAAATACAATCAATGATAAGGCGACAGACAACAAGGCAAGGGGAAATGATAACAAAATTTTATTGTTGTATTGAAATAATTCTTATTGTTGTTGTTGTTGTTGTGGAAGTAGTTACACTATTTTTAGAGTACCGTTTAGTTTATATTTGGCATTCTTCCGGACGCGCCAACCGGAAAAAAATTACAATATGCTTCAGCCGAAAATACACAAACACAACAAAAACAAAAAACAAAGCCAAAATACAAAAAATACAAATGGCAATCAGAAGCGTTGAGCAAAAATGTGTTTTAAAAATAAATTTATTGGAGAAGCATGCACACTTCACACGATTAAGCGTCGAAAATTTAATGTCTTGCCTTTCCTGACATTTATGCCGCTCAGCACAGCTGCTCAGCTGCTGGTGTTGCTGTTGTAGCTGTTGTAGCTGTTGTTGTCGACGCGTCACTTCAAAGCCGGGGGTTGACAAACTTTACGGCTACTGTTGTCATTGCCGTTACGATCAGCTGGTATTGTTGTTATGTAATAATTTTATTAAAACGCTCACACACACACACACAACACACTTCGTATATGTATGTATATTTGTGACAAAAGTGACGCGAGTTGATTGACTCTTTTTCGGCGCTGCTTGTTGTTGGGCGATTTCGCATGCTCTTAGCACTTTTAGTAGATCGCTTTTCGAGCCATTCGTTTTTTGTGTTTCTTTTGTTGTTGTTTTCAGTCAGTTATTGAGTCACTTCCTGCTCTCATGCCTCCCTCTGCTCTTCCTGTGCGTTTGTGGGTTGCTTCTTTCGGCAAATGCAAATACGTTGAAAGTTTCCGACCCTCTCAAGAGTTGAAACGTGAAAGTTATGTTTGTAATCGGTCAATCGCTAAGTGCCGTTCGGCGTTCGGGTAGGAGGTTGTTGACTTTTGATCCCGCTTTTGTTAGGGTGGGTAATGGTTTGACGCTTGCAAACGGACTTTACATTTTAATTCGCTGCTGACACAGCGCAGCGCTTGATATGGGTACGCTTTTGGCGCTTACGCTTTGCTCAACATTTGTACAAACATGCAAACATTTATATTTTTGTGTGCACGAGCATATCCGCAATTGATTTCTTATCTGTAATTATTGCAAATTTGCGTGTGTGTGGGTGTTATGTAAAATTTCGGTATATAATATACATACATACGCATATATTGCTGGCTCAGGAGCTAATCGAAGGTGATAATAAAGTTTTGTACTAAAATACCTGAAAATGTAGCTTTTTGGTTTGTCCAGGTCAAATTTGATCAGATGCTGTAAGAAATAAATGTGATTTTATGTACATAAAATCCCCCGCCCCGGGGAAGCAGAGGAAGAGGAAGACCTCCACTCCGTGGGAAGGACCAAGTGGAGAAGGACCTGGCTTCGCTTGGAATATCCAATTGGCGCCACGTAGCGAAAAGAAGAAACGACTGGCGCGCTGTTGTTAACTCGGCTATAATCGCGTAAGCGGTGTCTACGCCAATTAAGAAGAAGAAGAAGGTGTAAACAACAATTGTGCTTTTATGTATGTGAAACATTAAAAATTTGGTTCGGTTAGAAAAAATTTTAAGTTCCTGCAACATTATCAGGTCAGTCCGGGTCAAATTTGATCAGATGCTGTAAAAATAAATGTGAGTTTATGTATTTAAATATCAAATATTAGGTTAGGTTTGAAGAAATTTAAAGTTCTTGCAACTTTATCAGGTCAGTCCGGGTCAAATTTGATCAGATGGTGTAAAAAATAATTGTGCTGTTATGCATTTGAAATGTCAAAACTTAGGTTAGGAGAAAAAAATTTTAAGTTTTTGCAACTTAATCAAGTCAGTCCAGGTCAAATTTGATCAGATGGTATAAGAAATAATTGTGATTTTTTGTATTTGAAACTTCAAAAGTTAGATTAGGTTGGACAAAATTTAAAGTGCTTGCAACTTTTTTAAGTCAGTCCGGGTCAAATTTGATCAGCTGGTGCAAAAAATAACTGTGATTTTATGTATATGAAACTTGAAAAATTAGGTTAGATCAGAAAAATTTAAAGTTCTTGCAACTTTATCAGGTTAGTCCGGGTCAAATTTGATCAGATGGTGTAAAAAATAATTGTGCTTTCATGTTTTTTAAAGTTCAAAAAATTAGGTTGGGTTAGAAAAAATTTAAAGTTCTTACAGCTTTATGAGGTCAGTCCAGGTCAAATTTGACCAGAGGGTGTAAAAAATAATGATGATTTTATGCATTTAAATGCCAAATATTAGTTTGGATAAGAATAAACTCTTGGAAATTTAACAGCGGTAATCACACTACCCTTCACGGGTAATTTCTTATAGCAATAAACGTGGGATATGACCTCATTCGATGATGTGGCTGTTTAAGAGTTCCGAGAAAGATGGATCAATCTTTATGCGTTTGAAATGAAAACCAATTTGTATTGGCGCGCAATGGCAATGACCACACGAAGGTGAAGAAGAAAATTAAACTCTGAGAAAAAATTTTGGAAAAAAAGTAAAACAATAAATATTTATATACAATCTAATTTGAAACAAACAGTTTTACGTAGGCAACAAGCAACTACTTGATAGAGAAAATGCAAGATACATTATTAAATTTGCACCAACAAGATATTACAATAGCAGATCTCTTGGCGAAAACCAACGCAACTCCTACTGCACTCAAGCCTTCAATGTTATTGCTTTCCTTACGCAATCCAATTATTTCATATATTGTACATATGTATGTATCTACTTTCATATCGGAGTATTCAGCCTTCGGATTATATCATAAATGCTTTTACATAATCCCAAGCACAAAGCCAAGTGTAACTCGACTATTCACCTGCTGCAGCCGCCCACCAGACAATAATCGTACGTTTGAAGTTAAACAAAAACCAAAACAAAAGTAAAAAAAAAAATGAAAATCATTTTTAAGAAAGCTGAAATCAGTTCATGTGCAATGCTTGAAAAAATTCCATTAGCAATTATCGCACGAGTATGTGTTCGGTGTTCGGACGTGCATGACACAATTCGAGGGCCGAAACGTACCTTAAGTGCCTACAAAGCGGCCTAAAAATGGTACTGCTGCGGCTGTCTGTGTGCGCGCGCTGTGCTTGGCAAACACCGAAGTTAGGCAATTTTAGACACAGAGGCCGGCGCGCTCGAGCTCAGCGCCGAGTTGGAGTTGGAGATCAGCAAAGTGGCCGGTGAAAGTACCGCCGAAGTACCACTGAAGACGCCAGCTTAATTCGTAAGCAAACATCCGCACTGGCCGTGCCAACAAGTGCCCAGCGATTTTTGATATTTGATTTTTCGATATTTCAGTTATGATTTTGAATATGCTTTCTTGTATTGTTTGCATATCCGTAGTGACCTCGACGCGCTGTGGGAGAAATTTGTTAACAAAACGGCAAGCAGACAGCACTGCAGCCGAAAATGTTAATAAGACAAGCGAAACTTTCAAGTTTGCTTCGACATTTATGACAATTTTTGACAAATCGAATTCGGATTTTTTGGCTTTTGCCTTTGCGTAAGTACTTGGCGTACTCATGTGTATGTATCGTCATAGGGTCGGTACCGTTCATACAAACCTACCAGCATATATGTAAATGTACATGCGTCGGTATATATGCACAGTTATGACAGAAGTTGGCGGCAATCAAAGTTATCGCGCTTTTATTTATGCTTTCATAGATGCACACATATGTAAAATATATACATACATACCTATGTATATGTATATACAATTGTATATATAAATACCTTTTTTTATGTAAATATGTATTATATGTGAATGTGTCACATTATAATTTTTAGTGTACTCGTTAAGCGGCTTGCCCTCGTACCTTTGTGAAATGTCACGCTTGCGCCGAAAGAACTTATGTAAGCGTTCGTCCAAATGAGTTTTCTCTTGGCTTTGCGAAACATATGCAGTCCAGTTACGAGCAAATAAAGGCTACATTCATGCGCACGAGGGCGGTTGGATCAAGCAAACATTTTTGGATCTAGTGCGTTCAACTCCGTCATTTAATCGACGTTTTTCTCTTATGCCCAGTCAATTGGAATGTCAAAGTGGTTTGTGGCCATTTCAGAACGGCAAATAGCTCAGATGGGATACTTTTAATATTCAAAATACAACCTTGCACGTTTTGAAATTTCTTGTAAGGGAATTTTTATACTTTAATTTGGATTTTCTATTGGTCAAATGAAATCCTTTATTCATCGAATCATACGTGTCGTAGTCAATACCCAGAACAAATCCTCTACTCCGTCGTCCTTTCTATTTTAAATCTATCTCTGCTGCTGTGAAATTTAAGCCGAATTCATACAAATCAATGACAGCAGAGCGAAAATTTTATTTTTTCTCAATTTGAAATCCGATTGATGGGTTGGGATCGCATTTCTACTTTTCTAAAACTATTTGCAGAATATTTTACGATGTCAAGTAGGTATACTCTTTTCAATCGCCTTTTTATGACAGAGTGAGTTTTGCTTAGCATTTCATCATGGAAAGACTCATGTATACAAATCGACCAATTTTATTACGAAAATTCACGTTCTGTAAGCAATGTGTTGTGCGTGCTTTGCTCAACTTATAGTCAACATAATCGGCTTACTGAGTGTACTATGCCGCAACACCATCACCCATCTTGAGACGCAGCATTCATTATTGGATAATATTCGACCGACTAGATCACGTTCAACATGTAAAAAGTTCCAAGAAGATCCGACTTTTTTGAACCAAATTTTTGTTCAGCGATGAGGCCCATTTCTGGTGTAAAGAAGCAAAATTGCTGCATTTGGGAAGAAGAGCAACCTGAAGAGTTTTAAGAACTGTCATTTTATCCAGAAAAAACAACGGTTTGGTGTGGTTTGTCGGGCGGTGGAATCACCGGTCCATTATTCTTCAAAAATGATAATGGTGAGTACGTAATCGTCAATGGCGGCCGTTATTGCGCCATGATAACCGACAATTTGATGCCTGAAATTAAAGCTCTTGATCTCGGTGATATTTGGTTAGAACAAGACGGCGCCACTTTCCACACATCGCATAACTCAATGGATTTATTGAGCAGATAATTTCACATTTTAGGCCGGTCGATTGGCCACCAAGATCGTATGTTATCGCACAGTTTGACTTTTTCCTTGGGGATGTGTAAAGTCTAAAGTAGATGCGAATAATCCCACTTCGATTCAGGCTTTGGAGCAAAGTCATTTACCTGTCGAAATGTTCGAACGAGTAATCGAAAATGGACTTAAAGGATGGACCATCTGAGACGTAGCCGCAGCCAACAATTGAAAGAGATAATCTTCAAAAAATAAATGCCAAAGAAAGTTCTTTCGAATGATAGTAAACAGTCCCCATTAAATTTGAAGGTTCTGTGTTTTTTCTATAATAGATAAGGGAACCTCGAAATTGATCACTCTATATAACAACAACCTTGTCATTACGAGGAATATTGAAAACTTTGACTATAGTTTTTTGTCTGAAAAAAGAATTAATTTGTATTTTAAAATGAAAAACCAACCTTAAAAAGTAATATGGACACTTTATCCTCCATTTTAATGGCCCCAAAGCAGTTGTTTGAGTTTTATAGCAAATTTCCAAAAACTTTTTGAATATTGTAATGGCTGTAGGCAGTGCTGATTTCCGCAATCAATCTCAATCTCAATATAAAAATCATCGACATCTCAAACAACCCTCGTCATATGAGTGCTCGCATTTTTGTATTACCAACAATGCAACGCCAAATTAAAAAAAAGCCGACGACTTTTTTGGAGGCACTCATTTTATGCGATTTCTTTACTGGTTCATTGCCAAATACTTCACTTTGTTGTTGCCACAAAATTTTGTAAATGTTAACATAAATTGTTGCTAACTGTTAATATTTTTGCTGCTGCCTTTAGGTATGAATTTTTAATGTCATGGATGTTACGGCAATTTAGTAAGCCGCGCGTCTCAAAACTTTTATTAAACTTTTATTGAAGTTTGTTTGCTTTGAAAGTTTTGGATGGAATTTCGAGTAATTGAGCTTTCGCTAAAGCAATGTTTGCGGTGAATTGTTTTAGATACATATATATTTTTCAATTAAGAGAAAAAAATCATAGTCCTCTTTTGTATCTATGTATTCTTAATGGTTATTATCAGCTAATTTAGACTAAGCGCTAACGTCCATTGGAGAAGCATCAAGAGATTACGAATTATACCATTTTTCAATTAATCATATTCATTGAAAAATGAGCTTATACATAGATTAACCATAGTAACTACGCTTTGAAATAGAACTTTCTTGCAATAAAATGTGTAGTTGTGACAAATATATGGTAGTCTCAGTATTTAGATTATAAATATTGTGTGATCCTTTTCGAGGTTCTCTACTTTTTAAAGAAAAAAACACAGAAATTTCAAATTTAATGGGGAATGTTTATTATCATTCGAAAGAACATTCTTTGGCATATATTTCTTGAAGAAAATCTCTTTCAAATGTTGGCCGCGGCTATGTCTCAGATGGTCCATTCGTTGAGTTCAATTTTAGATGTCTCGTTCGAGCATTTCGACTGGCAACTGGCGAATGACATGCGTGATGTTTTGCTCCTAGGCCTGCATCGAAACGGTATTGGCTGTATCGACCTTATACTTTACACATCCACACAGGAAAAAGTCTAACGGTGTAATATCAAACGATCTTGGTGGCTAATCGATCTGCCCGAAACTTGGAATTATCTGCTCACCGAAGTGTTCTCTCAATAATTCCATTGATTGATGCGTTGTATGGGAAGTGGCGACGTCATGTTGAAACCAAATGTCGCCGAGATCGCGAGCTTCAATTTCAGGCATCAAATAGTCGGTTACCATGGCGCGACAACGGTTGCCAATGACGATTACGTTCTCACCGGCATCATTTTGAAGAAATATCAAACCACACCAAAGTGTTTTTTTTTTGTAGAAAAAAGAAAAAATGGCAGCTCTTGAATCTCTTCAGGTTGCTTTTCGTCTCAAATGCGGAAATTTTACTTGTTTACATACCCATTGAGACAGAAATGGGCCTCATCGCTGATCAAAATTTGAATTGAAAACGTCGGATCTTCTTGGAATTTTTCAAGAGCTCATAGGCTATTGAATAAAGTAGCTTTACTGGGATCCCCCGTTATAATAATTGGTAAATCATGCTCCATACTCTGCAATTATAGATCGTGTTTTTTATTTTTAAGCCGGTGAGAACGTTACTTGAAGATTGGTTATTGGCTACCGAAATTTGATTACTGTTATGTTGTTTTTTACCAACTTCCCAGTTCGCAATAAATGTTTAAAATACCGCTTTTTAAATCAAATGTCTTAAAATATGTGTCTACTTATCTCATAAACAGTTAGTCATTAATTAGAAAGTCAACTAGTAAAATATAAAATCGTTGGCGCTAACGATATTCCGATCGTGTGATGTGAAGCGTTGGGTGTCATAGTCGTAAACAGTTTCTCAGACGATTTAATATGTGACCGCGTTTCATTAAAAGACGTCACAGGTATGAATACATGTACATATGTATGTATTATGATTGTGTGAAACCATATTTATGCAACATTTGCAATAAAAACAAACAGGCTTTTGAGGTGGGGGCGAGTGCACTCGAACTATTTTTGCTGAATAAAATGATAATTTGGTTTGCTTATAAATTTAGCATAGTCATCATAAGCAAATACAGGGTGTACCAAAATTAACACAAGATTTAAATTTGTCGCCAGTTTAATGAATCATCACAGTAGGCGAAGTTAAAACACTAGTCTGAGCATATTTCGTATGTCATTTTCGAACTGCGGCCGCGAAGCTTTTATTAATTTTGAAAAATTGTTCAATAATGAAGACATGTTGTTTTATCGTGTAACGCTTCAACGGTCAGTTGCCGTTTTGGGACACCCTGTATACCCGCCTATATACCCTTTATATAGACGTGTGAAAGATCGCCAAATATACGCTGAAACGCGGCAACGCGCTTGTTTGTCATCGTCATTCGCCTTCTCTCTCTTCACTCTCTCCTTCACTTTCCTTTTTGCCTAATTCGTTTGGGATTTGAAGATGTTGCAAGCGCCGTTAATACTAATTAATACCAACAGTTGTGAACTTCTTCATACATATAGCGGGTTTGTGTGAATTTAATAACTATGTACATTTCCGATGGATTCTAATTTGCATATAAATAACCGTTGCGTATGAGACAACAAATACAATTCAGCAGTCAAAATTAAATTTGCCAACTCTTGAAAGTCGGTCAAGTTGCCACCTATTGAAATAATTATGGGAAAGTATGCAATTTGGGATATCAATCATTTGTAGACTTAATCTGACCCAGCTTATACAAAGGTGGTTACTTTTGGGTATTGATTTGTGGGTATTAACTGCCAAAAAAGCAGTCGATAAATGGAGTAGTGTCCAATAAAAATAAAATTCGTGAGAGAAAAGCAAAAGTTATCATTTCATTATTATTTTGACTAATGTACACTTATTGATTACACAGTATTCTTCCACGCTGAAAACCAACCAAACCCACTAATTTTCTCCACTCTGCCACTAGAAAACTACGGTCACTAAAGCGTCTCGTTCAACTTTATTACGAAAATTCGCGTCCGGCCTACTGAACGTACTATTCGCAACACTATCATCCATCTTGACACCCAGCATACATTATTGGATAATATCCGACCGAATAGACCACATCCAACACTCAGTGCAGAAAATATAGCAGTCGCAGCTGAGAGTGTACGCGAAGATCGCGTAGAGTCGGTTCGACGCTGTTCGCAGCAACTCGGACTGACTTATGGAACGACTTGGCGCATTTTACATCGATATCTTAAACTAAAAGCGTACACAATAAGCTTGTGTAAGAAGTGAAGCTATGGGCTCTTGAAATGTTCCAAGAAGAACCGACTTTTTCGAGCCAAATTTTGTTCATCGATGAAGCCTATTTCTGGCGCAATGGGTATTTAAACAAGCAAAATTGCCGCATTTAGGACGAAGAGCAACTTGAAAAGATTAAAGAGCTGCCATTTTGTCCCAAAAAAAAACCCATAGATTTATTAAGAGAACACTTCGGTGAGCAGGGGTCGGTCGATTGGCCACCAAAATCCTGTGATATCACACCATTAGACTTTTTCCTGTGGAGATATGTAAAGTCTAAAGTCTATGCGGACAATCGCGCTTCGATTCAGACCTTGGAGCAAAACATCACGAGTGTCATTCGCTAGTTACCAGTCGAAATGCTCAAACGAGTCATCGAAAATTGAACTCAAAGAATGGACCATCTGAGACGTAGCCGCGGCCAACATTTGAAAGAGATTTTCTTCAAAAAACATATGCCAAAGAATGTTCTTTCGAATGATAATAAAAACATTTCCCATTAAATTTGAAATTTCTGTGTTTTTTTCTTTAAAAAGTAGGGAACCTCGAAAGGGATCACACAATATTTATAATCTATCTGAGACGTAGCTGCGGCCAATATTTGAAAGAGATAATCTTCAAACAATAAATGCCATTGTGTATTATTTCTAATGGTAATAAACATTAGCCATTAAATTTGAAGTTTCTGTGTTTTTTCTTTAAATTATTAAGGAACCTCGAAAGGGATCACCCTTTACATAAAATGCATTTTTTTTTAATTTCTCTACTTTTTTTTATTAATTGTAATTGAACAAAAAAGATCTTCGTTCAATCCCCCGTAAATAATATTTCGAAGATCTGTGCAAAATTTCATTAAGATTTGGTAAGTAGTTCGTTAGGAGTCTTGACAATCGGCTTTGAGGAAAACACCTTTTGAGTGACGATATGGTTGACTTCGAGAGTGCAACTTTTTAAGACTGAAACCAAAAACTATTACTCGGATCAACTTCAGCGCTTAGAACAATATTCAAGAGATGTTTGTAGAATTAAATAAGACAATAAAAAGTCGAGTTTTTGAAGCCGTGAAAACCACGTAAGCCCTTAAATAAGCAGAATACATATTAGACACTAAGCTGGCTTAAAAACATCAATCTAATTGCATCAAGTGTCTTATTATATACTAAACTGAGCTTGTAAGAGGTAGGAAGACACTATTTGCTGCTTTCATTGCTTCATATAAGCGAAATACCACTTTTGATCACTTCAGATTCCAAAGTTTAGTGAAGCCTCTCCAAAAAAATCGTTTTAAAAAATACTATAATTCCACCTATTCCTGGGCGTTTCATCTAGAAACCGCTTGCTATGTAAATATGTGAGTTCTAAAAACGAGCGCTTTTGCTGTTCGTTTGTGTAGCAGGCAGAGGTACTTTTCTTAAAAGAAAATGGAAGAGAAAAAAAAGACTGCAGGATGACATGAGCCTATTTAAAGCCTACTCTCCTCCTCTGGAGTAGAGGATGAAAAATGCCACCTTAAGCAGCATACTCGTCTACAAACCAATAAAATTTGTATTTATTTAATAAGACAAGTACTACTCTAGTGGGTCAGACGTAGTGCCTGATTTAGTGCATTCGCATCCGAACTAAAAGTATTTGACAAACTAAATTTTGCCGTTCACACATCTAAACATCTTGTTTAATTGCAAGCAAGCAGAAAATTTTCCATTCATCTTTCCACTTTCTATTTGTTCCCAATAA
The DNA here is from genome assembly GCF_024586455.1 of Bactrocera neohumeralis. NCBI lineage: Eukaryota > Metazoa > Arthropoda > Insecta > Diptera > Tephritidae > Bactrocera > Bactrocera neohumeralis. Next base: position 7,652,136 of record NC_065922.1, on the reverse strand, counting down.
AAAAGAGAGATCTGCTGAGTGCACTGACCGATGAATATTCTGCAACACTATACAAAGCCAACAGGTATTCACACACACACACACACATATGCACATATACATATGTACAGATTTACAACTTCTTACACACACACACTGCATGCATGTGCGGAGTTTTGTACTCTAGCCATTCTAGGCGGTCATAAACAGTTCTGTTGCTACAAAATGCGCACAAAAAGCACAGCCAACGGCAGCATAGTTAGTGAAAAAAAGAATGAAAAAGCTCAGCAAAGACGGATCTGATCTACAATTCCATCAATCTTTCGTTGAAATTTCGACCGCAATGTGGAAAAGTTGAATAAACTCTGCGCTGTGCGTGGTGGCAACGCGAGCGGTTGAATTGTCGTTTTGAAGGCCATTGAGAGGTGAGTGCATTGCAGTCGCCGCAGCGCGCAGCAGCGAGTCTACGACGCGCGAATGAATGACCGTTGCCGATATTCAAAAGTGGCTGCTGCGCTGCGCTCAAGCTATCACCGATGCTGGAGCGGCGGCTGAAACCGAGTCCGAGGCAGTGACAGAGACAGCAGCTGAAGCTGTTGCCCACACACATAAGTTGCAACTCAATACCGGATCAGTTGACGGCGGTTTGCATGCGTTTTCAAGAATGTTGCCGGCAAAGTTGAATGCACCACGGACGCCGAGCGACAGTCAGTGGAAAAAAAGCTGAAAAAAACTAACAAGTACAACTGGCAAATCGATATGTTGTTGCACATTGGCGCTGGCAGTTCGAAAATTAAAAGCCGTCGGCGTCAGCAGTAGCGCGCTTACCTAGCAGTCGGTCGGGTTCTCTTGTTATGGGAATTCCATAACTTTCGCAAGTGCTGCAAAGTAAGGCGCACCTCGCGATAAGAATGTTGACCTGTCAACGGCTGCTTCACCGCCATTTCGGTAGTTTTTAGTTTTGCCTTGCCAACGCCAAGTCTGCAAATTGCCGCATTCACTCGTTTACGCCTCGGTACGCGAATCTTAATTAATCGCCTTCAGCCACTCGACTTTAATGAGCCACGAGTACGTGTATTTCCTGCATGCAACCGGAAAATTTCTTCACACCGAACCGGCGGCTTTGTTCTCAGCCCACCTCACAACACTACAAAATACAATCAGAATTCTTTAAGTGACCCAACATTTTCTCTCTTTAGTGGAATTTCAACTTTTTTTTTGGGATAAATGCTGACCCTAATGACTAACCCACTAAGCTAATTTCCAAAATTTTATGCTTGTAAGTACAGAGGTTGTTGGTTTTTATTAAGTTTCGCTGTTAGTGTTCTTTTTTATTTTTTATTTGCATACTTTCGGGAAGAATTATAATTGAAAGAGTCACGCTATGACCTACACTTTATTAGGTATTCGTCTTTCAACACTTTTGCCGTGCCGTTTATTGAGTTTGAAGCAGTATTTGGCTGTTAGTTTTAATTCTACAAGTGTATGTAAATAGTAGAAGTGGAAAATCTACAAGTATCAAATCTTGGAAAAGACCCTTGAAAGGAAGATCGACACACATCACCCCTGCTTCGATTTTAAAGCCGTCTTCGACAGCACGAATAGGATCTGCCGTTTAGCAACACGAAAAGTTTCGTCAGCATCGGTAAAAACCTCTCCGAGCCGTTCGATACCAAGCGAGCTCTTAGACAAGGAGGCTCTCTATCTTGTGACTTATTCAATCTATTGCTGAAGAAATAATTCCAACTGCAGAACTAAAGAGAGAAAGTGCCATCTTCTGAATATAAGAATGTACCTGCGGGCGTATGCCGATGATATTGATATCTAATCTAATGATATTGATATCATCGGCATCAACACCCGACCTGCTAGTTCTGCTCTCAAGGCTGAACAAGGAAGCAAAGCAAATGGGTCTGGCAGTGAACGAGGGCAAGACGAAATTACTCCTGTCATCAAACAAACAGTCGTCGCACTCTCAACTTGGCACTCACTCTCATAACTTTGAAGTCGTAGATAATTTCGTCTATCTTGGAACCAGTGGAAACACCAACAACAATGTCAGCCTGAAAATCTAACGTAGAATAACTCTTGCCAACCGGTGCTACTTCGGACTGAGTAGACAATTGAGAAGTTAAGTCCTCTCTCGACGAACAAAGACTAAACTCTACAAGTCAGTCATCATCCCTGTACTGCTATATGGTGCATTTGATGAGTCGACGTTGCGAGTTTTTGAGAAAAAGGTTCTGCGAAAGATTTATGGTCCTTTGCGTTGGCCACGTCATAGTTCAGCGACTTAAGAGACTGCAGCTACGATGGCTAGGTCATATTGTCCGGTTAAAGAAAACATTCCAGCTCTGAGAGTATTCGAGCCAGTGCTCGACGGGGTAAGAAGGGGAAGAATAAGATCTCCACTCCTTTGGCTACACTTGGCATCTCCAATTGGCACCAAACCGTGAAAAGGAAGAATGCCTTGTTAAACCACCTATGAGGTTAACTTCATCAAAATTGCTTCGGATGACAGCATTTTAAATTCATTGATAATTTGGAGACCGTTTTTACTTACTAGTCGAGTACCTCTTGTTTTTTTTTTTAACTCAAATATGAAAACGTTTCCATAAAGACTACAAACGTAGAATCAGCTGCTTATTTCTTATTTATTTATAGTATGGATACCAGCAATTGGCTTCTCCGACACTAATTTTTAGGAGCTGCTTGCCCTATTATATATTCGCGATTTGATATTTACGAACTTGGATATTCGAATGTAACTTATTATTTGAGGGAGTAGTAAAGTGTTACTCTAAGTCAAGTTACTTCTTCGGCTTGGAATTCTCTTATGGTAAATGGACTAACCCGGGCACCGATTTCACGATTGGACTTTGATGTATACTCAAATTTGCTATCGGTGTTGGCTTCTAAATCCCTCTATTTCATTTGCTAAGATGCGGCTGCATGATATCATACTAAGAAGATTTTGTTGCGCCAGAATATAAAATTCTGATTACCTAGACTTAACGGCTGACTCAGCTCCACAATGCGGCGTTGATTGATAGTATTAATAATACTCTGCAATGGATCCATAATATTTAGTGTCAAAATTAAGGTTTTTGAAATACATATGTATTTACCATGGGAAGTGTGAGTTTCTCTCGAGACTGCGTGAACTTGCCGCAAATTTATCAAAACTCTTAATATCTAAAACTTTTCTGAGCCTAGGGGGAAATGAACTTGTTGAAACTGCTTAGCAAAGCAAGCAGAAGACTACAGATTTGGACCATATGACGCGATTGCATATAAAGTACGTGGATACATACATATGCATGATTGGTCATAAATAAATAATTATCATAAGCGAGCGGCTTTCCCCTCCAACAACTGCTGCTTCTTGAACAATTGGTCTGAAGAAACTTTGAATATTCATAGATTTCGGTAATTTGAAGACTGATAAAGAGTGTAAGATTATATGCAAATATAAACTGGTGAATGCATACTGACAGCCATACACACTCCGTGTTCATATACATACAGATATTGTTAATGTATGTACAGATTTATGCATGATTATGGAAATGAGATGCGATAACATACACAGTCGTTCGGCGGTTATACTGGAATGAACTGGCTTTCAGGTGCAACACCACTTAGCACTTCATACAGTTAGATTACCATCACACAAGCATTTGAGAGCGCCACAAATGGGCGTTCAATAGAAACTGCTCTATGAATTATGAAATTTATTTGCTGCATTCATTTGAAGCTTTTGTGATGCAAGTGAAATGCATTTTGAATATTGAATAAATTTCCATTGCAGCCAGACAGACAATGAGGCGCTTTGCTGGGTGCTACTTGATTGCCGTGACTTCTGTTTTGACCTTTACCTTATATAACACTTGGGGGCACACGTGTCAACTGTTAATATTTCATTGCTATATTTTCGTAGTTAAATATACACAGATTTACTTGGCAGTCATTCAACCTACCGTTGGGGAAAGACATTTTGGAAAAGCTTTTAAGCATGCGTATAACATAGCGAGCCAAAATGATTTTTTCTCATTTTAGGTCAAATTGAATTAAAATTTTTGACAAAAAATTAAAAAAAAAAAACAGAAGTATGGAAATTTACCGAGTAACTATAATAACCATGGTGTTTTCAGCTTAACCCGACTTATATAACATGCCTATTAATCTAATGAAGTCTGATCATATGCTCTGGCTCCCAAATTGCTTGGTGTGGTGTATCAAAAGGTGGACAGTAACATTGGTCCGATATTTGGATTTGATAAATTGTGAGCAAATTACCAAATAGCAATGGAATTCGGAAAGTCTCTTCAGAATTGTTCACGCACTATACAAAGAGAGCCAACTGATTTCATATTTTTTCTTTTAAGAAACTTTCAAATAAACAGTTCATAATTAATTGACCAAAACTGGTGTATGCGTGGTTTATTGGCCTACCAGTTTAACCTAACCTAATCTAATAAAATTATAAGAGGAATAGTTGCATAAAAATCTACTACTTGTAAGGTTAGGTTAACGTGAATCTCACTTGGACAGCTTAGAACGCCGGTCTAACGTGATACCTAAACTCTTGTAAATTAATCAATGCGCTTGAGTCTATCATACATTTGTTGATATCAGTGTTTTGTCAAATATAGTAAAGCCCTATGGGTTCCAATCAACTGTGCAGGAGATGACCAAGCCAGAACTGGCACTTGCCTACAATTAGGCCCGGAAAAATGGGAAATTCATATACCTTTGCCTACTTGTACATATTTAACCGACAAACTAGTTATATATAAATGGAATATCAGTCAACTCTAAAATAGTTCAAAAAGCAGGCAAACGCTTCATGATGGAAATATGCCGTACATCCCGACTATTGTAATTCAAAATGAATGTCATAAGAACTCTAGTGGGAGTACTAACAAGTCACTGTCTAATAGGCAGACATGTCCACTAGGAATGCCATGTAATGATCATTGTAGAAGCTGTTAGGAGGTAGGTTAGGTTAGGTTAGGTTAGATGGCTGATTAGAGATCGCACGTGAACTGATAAATGTAGTCCTTTGTGAAGCCATTGAAACTAAGAACTTCTGTGGTCGGACTTACAGATTGGGAAAACGCTTAGACGCCAATACAAATTGGCAAAGGCGCTTAACTTCTAGACCCGCCAGTTCGGTAAGATGTTTGAAGGTATGCGCCCCCAAGTGTCTAAGTCTTGACCTCCCAAACGCGGAATAGTCAAGAAGGAAGTGCTGGCTTATTTCTACCGCATCTACTTCCAAACAACTTCTGCAGACAGTTTTCGGTAAGATTCCCAATTTTACAGCATGTATGACAATAGGGCAAAAGCCCTACAACTAGTGAGAGGCTAGTCTTACTGAGAGAAAAATAAATCAATAGATCTCCTGCGATCAATCTTGGGCCGAAAGGCTTTTACGACTGCGCAAGTACCGATACTGGCCCAGCGTTGGCCAATCATCCGCGAGGTTCAGCTATTCAATAGTAGAACACAAGAGAATGCGGGAGCACCGACCTGTTCTCATTCTACCGATAATGATTCTAGGGTGCCTTTCCTTGCTAGCTCATCAACTTTGCAATTATCTGCGATTCCGCTGTGGTTCTGCACCCATACCAGTCTAATCGTTAATACACTCGCTGCTAATGATTGCGACGTTAGTCACTCTTGGACCAACCTTGAACGCACTGTAAATGAGTTCAAGGCTAGTATCGCCGCTCTGCTATCTGAGTGAATGGTCAATTCTCTAAAGGAGAACGCACTCCGGAGCAGCAAATCTGTTGCTACCTTCATGGCTGCAACCTCAGCCTGGAAGACACTGCAATAGTCAGGAAGTCTGAAACTGGAGTTGGTAGAGAGATCCCGACAGTAAACCACTCCACCAACCTTCCCCCCAAGCTTTGACCAATCCATAAAGAAACTTACTGCCGCTCTCCTCCAACGGCTTCTTCCCACCCATAGCTCCTTCGTCGGTATGTGGGCAGAAAAGGAGCCGCCAAAGTTCGATTTTGCGACTCCATGATCCAGATGAGCCGGTATGCAGTCAAAGTGTGTGAGGATATCCGAGTGTTCAGAGTTTCTTTAAGAACCCAGATTCTTTGAGTCTAATAGCCACCTTCGTCGCTATACACCTTCCGGCGATGTCTATGGGCAATATGTTCAAAATTGCATTAAGTGGACCTTAGTGCACCACACATGCTGATGAGCGCAGCCCGTTGAAAGCTCTTGACTTTCTTTGCAAGTGTGGTCGTCTCTTAGGAGGTAAAAAGGAGGAGACTATAAAACTTCTTCCAATCATGTTCTGTATAGAAAAATATCTCAACTATCGGTCGCGGGTCTCTTGATGATATTTCGTAGTTTGTAGAGATAAAACTTTTCGTACTGATGAACTTATCCGCAAAGCTGATCCGCAGTGGAGTAAGGTGGAGGAGACAGTAGAGTAAGGAGATCTTAGTACCGACGATTTTACATTGGGCGTAGGTGCATCGTCTGTCAGTCATTATACCTACCCACCTGATATCAGTTGTGGCTCTTCCTCCTGCTGCACTTGAAAGTATGACTGCCGTGGGATTTCAATCTTAGTCTTGCAAAAACTTAGCAATGGAGGAGAAAGTGCAGGGACGTTTTCATCTCACTTTGACCACTTGCGTCCGATAAAATTGCGACAAGATGAACCTTTCTAAGGCAAAGAGTACAGTGAATCTTCTGCAATCTACGCTAGGCCAGATCTAGGCCATCATCGACGTCACAATTGGCGAGATCTATGCTTGCAGTCATTAAGTTTAATAATAATTGATTAAAGACAAATCAAACTTTATATGTACGTGGTGATAAAATAGGTTTCCAGTTGTATAAATGCTCAGCCGTTACAGCAATATTTCACAGTTTGAGACAAATAGAAAACGGATTGCAATTTTTCAATGCCAGCTTATAGCGCTGCCAAAAAGCTTAAGCTTTAGACAAATATTTCTTTAGTCAATTAAATGTAAATGGAAAGACAAAAAGCAACAACACAGCCGCAGGGTGTAAAATAAAAGAAATCATAAATTAATGGTAATAAAAATTAAAAAATTCAGTGTTTCCCCATTTGCATAATAAAACAGCCTACAATTTGACTAAACAGCCGAAAGGCGCGCTGAAAAGAGAAGATGAAACAAGCGAAGCAGCGGCGCTGAGGAAGCAGCTTAACAGTCAAATTTGTAAATGCAAAAGATTTTGTTTTTGTTTTTTTGTTTTTGGATTTCAATTTGAAATCGCCTGCGTCCACCTGCGAGTGTTTGGCGCTGCAGCTGCGTCGGCCAGCAAGGGGTGCGCGGGCGCGCGGAAGACAGCGCCGCCGTCTGATTGTGCCATTGTGCGGGCAGCGCTTGCCGCCCAGCTAACCGTATGCACATTTGTATGCATATTAGCCACACATATATGCATGAGTGTGTGTGTGTGTGTGTGTGTGCGCGTATAATTATAATGTTGGTTGTGACATGCTTTTAAGGTATTTTTAGGCAATACGTCGTCTACTTTGCATAAAAAGTAGAAATTTAAATTCAAGCAAAGCGAAGCGAAACGAAACGCATAAAATGAAATGAAATTAAATATTTTTTGATTTGTACTTTGTTGCTACTACTTACTTGTAGTGTGCTAATGCTTAATTTGTTGTTGTTGCTGCACATTTTGTTTTGTCGGAAATTTTACCAAATCGCTTTGTTATTGTTTTTCTTCACCTTTATGAATTTGAAACTTGTTTGAACACAAAAGGAGTGCTCACATGCACATACACACACACAAACACATAAACATACACACACACACAGGTACACACATAAGCCGAGCGCGTTGTTCACAGCGCGGCGCTGTTAGGCGTGTGGTGCGTCGCTGCAAATGAATAATGACTTCATTGAAAGTTTGTTCAAATCAAATTTGTATTAACAAATGCCCGAAATTTGTCTATGCACTCTTAAAAATGCTTTCCACAAACATTTGTTGCGCACACAGGCGCACTCAGCTTGCTTGCAGCGCTGCTATATTTGTTGTTGTTGCTTGTTCGGATTTCTAGTCAACGCCCTAAAGAGTTTGTGGTGTTTGGTGTTTTCTTTTGTATGATATGATTTCTACTTGTTGTTGTTGTTGTTGTTGTTAGTAAGTAGGTTAACTGATGTAAATCGTCGACACGTGCCACTGATTGGTGGCAACGTCTGCATCTACTTATGCACTTCTCGTTGTGCTGCGCGTCATGGCGTATGATAAATATACGCACACATACATACATATATTTTATATCGAGCTGTGCTTGTATATGCACTGCGATGCGGCTGTGCTTCTAAATTTCTATATTTTCCATTTTTGGTTAATTATGTGATGCATGGGTTCGCCTGCATTGATTTCATTACATCACTTTCAGCGATTTGCGATTGTGTCATTTCGCATTGGGATTCCCCTTGGGGATTGACACGCGTCTGGCTGGCAATTTGCATACAAATAAAGGCCGTTGGAATAATAATAATAAATAATAATAAAAAAATAATAATAATACTAATAAAAATATTAAAAAATAACGTTAGCTTTGCCTGCATGAAGCTCAAATACTCTCCGCAGGTGCATTTCTCATAGGAATTATATGACTTTTTTCGATTTTCTGAAAAACTGGTCATTATAATGTTTATATTTAATTATCAAAAAAGAGAAATTCAACGAAAAAGAGCCTGATATTTTGACGAGAGAATTTTCGATTGAATATTAAGATCCTTTCCGATATTAAGGCAAAATAAGGTGACAAATTTTATATTTAAATGAGTAAGTTACAATGTATGTGGGACATAAAACGATTAATTTACCCCAAAAGTCCTAAAATAAAACATTTTTTTAAATATAAAAAATAAGCAAAAACCTAGTTATTTTAAATTTTTATAAACATTTTGAGGTTATGTAAATAAAGTCCGTCTACAAAAGTGATAGACCATTCCTTTACCTTTAAAAATTCCACCACCCAATCGCCCTTAAATTACTTTTTCTATAATGTCAATTTGACTTTCGCTTCCGAGGGGTTTCAATCTACCATACAATTATTATTATTATTTTTTGTTATTACTTTATACCATCCTCAGCTTCAGGCCTGGTCTAATTTCTTAATCAATATAATTATTTTCTGATAAGCTTTATTATTTAGTAACCACTTTTTATTGGGCAGTCAAAAAAGTCTTTTCGTATTTCTAATCAAACTTCAAATTATTTTTTTTATATTTATAATGAACTTTAATGAACCAAATATGTACCATTTTGGTCGACCACTTTTTGCCATTTTTCCGCTAGAGACATTATTCCAGCAGTGTAAAACTTTTCTGGTTTCTCGGCGAAAAACTGCGACAAGTAATTTTCACCGGCTTCTCTAAAAGCAAACTTTACTCCATTAAGGAAGTACTGCATTGACCGAAACAAATGGCTGTCCGATGGTGCAAGGTAAGGGCTATATGGTGGATGCATCAAAACTACCCAGCCAAGCTATCCCAGTTTTTGCCGAGTCATCAAAGATGTGTGTGGTCTAGCGTTGTCCCGATGGAGGACGAAGCGCTTTCTGTTGATCGGTTTTTAGGATTGCTTGCTTCAATCTCATCAGTTGTTGACAGTAAAATGTAGGATTAATCGTTCTCACTCATTTCCAATCCCACCAACACTCAGCATAACCTTTCGAGGCGTCAATTTTGGCTTTGCGACCATTTGTTGAGCTTCACCACGTTTGGACCATGATGTTTTTCGCACATTATTGTCGTATTAGATCCACTTTTCGTCTCCTGTTACCATTCGCTTCAGAAATGGTTCGAAATGTTAATTCGGTCCATTAAATTTTCACAGGCAATTCATATGGTACCCGAACATCGAGCTTCTTTTTGTAGCCAGCCTTTTTTAAATTTTTTAAAACCGTTTGAAGATGAATGTTAAGTTCCTTAGCGATGCCATGGCTGCTTATGTGACGATCCTGGATGGAAGCGGTCAAACCATTGTTGTGCTACACGAACTGCTACAGCATCGTCTCAGTAAACTTCACAAATTTCATTGGTGGCTTGCGTGGCATTCTTCCTTTTTTTATACAAAAATTACAAAATACAACGAATTTCTTCATTATTTTCACATCTTTTTTGAACAGCAGTAACCTTTTTTCAACTTTCCCGAATTTTTTGGTTAAATGAAGCTTAAAATCTCACCTTTCCAATACTACATGGTATGACACAATACAATTGTAGCACTGTAGATATACGACTGTGATGTCATCTATTGACAAAATACGAAAAGACTTTTTGGGCTATCCAATATTAGCTATTTATAAATATTGTACGAATTTTCAAAAAAAATTGTGAATGGAAAAAACTAAATTTCACAAAATTACAAAGAAGGGTGTGTCTAGCTTATCACGATTGCCGCTATTCTTGTTTTCTTAAAAAAAATATGTACTGTGGGCAAAAAATAAAAAAAGAATTTTTAATGTAAATTTTGTCCGAAAACCCCTTCGTCCAAAATCACCAAATTTTTTCAAAAAACATCGTCGGGTTAACGTCTGTGAAATAATGCTTTCCGACTACGAGGATGTCATGAAATGTATTATTACTTCCGATGAGTGTTGGATCTATGTTTACGACCAGGAACCAGATGGCCGAATATCGTGGCAAAGTGAGCCGAATCAGAAAAAACACGTCAAAGCAGGTCAAAAATGACAGTTTTCTTCGGTTAACGAGGTGTGGTGCACTCCAATTTCCTTCCGTCCGGCCAAACTGTCAACAACGACTTGAGTGTTATGCGTCGTTTGCATGAAGCTATTCGTTGAAAGAGGCCATAATTATCTGCCGACACCTCTTGATTTTTGCAGCACGATAATGCACCGCCGCATACTGCCTTGATTTTTCCTGAGTTTTCGCCAAATTTTCAACCAATATCGTGCCGGAACCACGGTATTCGTCTGATTTAACTCCGTGTAACTTCTGGCTATTAAGCAAACACAAACCAGCGCTCTTAGTAAATATTTTAAAAATATATAAATTTTTAAAATATGAAAAAATAGATTTTGAGAAAAAATGCATTTTGTTTAAAAAAACTAAGTTATTCAACACAATGAAACTTTAAATTATATTTGCCATTAAATAGAAAGGCAGTTGCTGTTAGACAGCAGATATACTCATTTCCATCTTTTTCTGCTACATATAATTGACAACGGTGCAATTTTACAATTCCTTTCAATTTACTTTCATGAGATTGTCATGCATGCAATTCATCTCAAAATTTACCTTTTTAATTTAACTTATTACTCCAAATCACTTATCTTATCAATTATTGCTGTCAAGTGCCATATTCAACAAAAAGATTAAAGAAAACCGAAATAAATTAAACAATTTGCGCGATTCACTTTCGGTTATCAGCATTAACAGAGAGTGAAGTGTAGTGGTAGCGTATTCAATTGATTTTGCAACGGCGGCACAAGGTCGCATCGATTGCTTGCCCAAAGTCAGCAAAGATAATCAATGCATACAGGCTTACAGGGTGACCAAATGTACGAAAAATTTATAATAACTGCACACAAAAAATGGTACAATTTGCAATAGGAAATCAGTATCATTAATGTGATACATAAATACATTTTTTCTTTATAAAGTTTGAAGTTCAGAATATTAGCTAAAGTGACGTCGTTAAAAAAATAAAAAATTTACTTGTGTTTAAGCAATTATTTTGATACTTAAAAATTTAAAAATTTTGCTTTGCAAGAGCCACATCCAATTACCGATTATCGAAACTTGGTTACATGTCTTCTAACGCATGCGCAATATTGTTAAGATACTATCTTAGCAGAAGAGTCATTTTTTTAAGCTTTAAAAAATCTTCTTCTCGATCTGTCAGCTCCATTCTGTGGCCGTGTTTCTCCACTGACCAGATAGTATTCCAATCATGTTCCTACAGTCTCTCTTCTATCGAATGCCAATAGGACTTTTGTTTACTTCCGATCTACCACATGACCTTTTCAGTTTTGTACCCAGGCAGCTCGTTCCATCGGGTTTGTTTATCACGTTTTCGTTGTTAACCGTACACCAGCCTTGGCAATCACCCAGTGGAAGTGAAATTGCTTGTTTCTGGCAACACTTTCCACTGCTGCTCTGCTTCCTCAGACACTTCTGACCGATATGCGATACGAAGTTACTGTCTTGATGGCTGCTTGGCTGTCTACGTAGATGTTGACTTTGGAATAGCCTGCAGGTGCATTGGAAGCCAGCGGCTTCGTAATAGCAAAGGCCTCAGCTTGAAATCAACTGCAATAGTCTGGCAACTTAAAAAAAGCTTTGTTGTTGCTTTTACATGTAAAATCCAGAAGCGAGCAAAGAAATGTGAAATGGCGAATCGAAGGCTGCTATTATCTATTGTAGTCCGCTCAGAAATCGAAAACAAGATCACCCTGTATGCATGCCTTTATATGTGCATATGCATGCATACATATCTGGCCGCTTCTTAAACATTTCGTTATAATCAAATTGTAGTGGAGGTATTGGCTCCGGTGTAAGTGGCGGCGGTTTCACGCCTTTACGCTTTCACGCTTAGTGTAAACAAAGTTGATGAGGTGTGTCAATAATTTCCACTCCTTTTCATTTGCGCAAGTTGTTGTTGTTAATTCTACATTAATATTATTATATACATATAATATTTTTATATTCATTCGTTGAAAGTGTTTGTGACCGACTTTTCTCGCCAGTTATCAATGTGAGAAAATTTATTTGCGACGAATTGAGTGAGTAAATAATTTATTGAAAAACTTTTTTTTATAAAAATTAAGTGCAAGTGCCATAAATGATGTGATAAGCGTATATACTGAAGATAATTGAAAATAATTTTTTTTTGTATAATTTTTAATAAATAAATTTTCATTCATATAAATACAAATGAGCATAAATATTGTTTTATTAGCGCACAAATGCATATGAATTTCGTCATACATACATACATACATATGTATATCAGCTAAGCCATTTTAACTGATTCATTATAATGTTAAATGGACATGTTTACTCTTCAATTTTGAGTTTTTTACTTTTGCTAAGTCAACATCAGGCACTTATTAAATAAGACTTGTTGTCATAATAATGTCACTGAAAGTCAACTTTGTTAGAGTTAAGCTTCCACTTTATTGTAATGTTTATTCACCTCCAGCTTATACGTTTTTGTTATGCAATCGCCTTGATCCAGGTATGAAGATCTTTTAACTTTCACACCACTTTGCACAGAGTACAAGGTGCGTTCCAAAGTAAACAGGACTTAAAAAACATAACAAATGGTTTTTTGGTAAAATCAATATATTTTATTCATAATAGTCTCCTTCTGCTTCAATACAGCTTCTTGCACGGTCCAAAAGCATGTCGAACTAGTGTTTTAGCTCGTTGGCCGGTATGGCCGCCAGTATGCCGGTGCAACCCTTTTGAATGGCCTCTACGTCTGCATAACGCTTTTCTTTCATGGGCAAATGCATTTTTCCGAAAAGAAAAAAGTCGCACGGTGCCATATTAGTTGAATACGGGAAGTGGTTAATGGTTAAAATGTGATTTTTGGTCAAATAATCGAACACAAGCGGGTTGGATTCTAAGCAATTTTTGGTCGTCAGTCAATTTGTGCGGAACAAACCGTGCACACACCTTTCGTAAGCTCAAATGTTCGGTCAAAATCGCGATAAGTCGATGTTTTGGAGATCATCAATTCCATTTCCACCAATTTCAATGATGATTTCGGCTGATTTTTGATGAATTCACGTACAGTTACGATGGAATTTCCGGTGATCACGGATTTCGATTAGCCCTCATCTTGATCGTCATTTATGTCCTCACGACCACTTTGAAAACGTTGAAACCACTCGTGCACTCTGCTACGAGATGGGCAATCATCGGCGTAAACTTGTTTCATCAATTGAAACATTTCGGTAAAAGTTTTACCAATTTTAAAACAAAATTTAATGTTGGCGCTTTGTTCGAAGCTCATTTTCGCACCGATAACACAAACATACTGGCACTTTAAACGCAATAACTTCACTTCCAATCAATGAAATGTCATGAAACTCTCACTGGACAATCGATAAAGATAGCAGATTCTAACGCACCAGTCGACATATAGATGGCGCTAGATTCAAAAAGCCCTGTTTACTTTGGAACACACCTTGTATATTGGTTTTATCCACAGAATAGTAATTTGCGGCTTGAAAAATAAGTAGTACTATATATAAAAATTATTAGCAGACGATTGGGTTTGTGTTTCGAAAGTGAGCAATATTGACTTATCTTGATGAAACTTGGTATATAAATTGTCGATCTTCTTTATTGGCGTATACACCGCTTACGCGATTATAGTCGAGTTTACAACAGCGCTCCAGCCGTTTCTCCTTTTCGCTCTTCTCACCCTGGTCTTTCCAACGGGGTGGAGGTCTTCCTCTGCTTCCCCCGGCGTGTACCGCGTCGTATACTAGACGACTTGACCCAGCCAGCGCAGCCGCTGTCTTTTAATTTGTTGAACTATGTAAATGTCGCCGTATAACTCGTACAGCTCATCAAAGGGCCATACATTTTCCGCAGAACCTTTCTCTCGAAAACTCGTAACGCCCTCTCATCATATGTTTGGTCTTTATTCGTCGAGAGAGGACTTTACTTCTCAAGTGCCTATAACGGCGTGGTTGTTAAGGCCAATGATATCAATATCATCAACGTACGTCAGCAGCTGTACACACCTAAAGAAGATTGTATCATCTTTATTTAGCTGTGCAGGTCGTATTATTTTCTTGAGCAATAGATTGAAGAAGTCACGCGATTGGGAGTCTCCTTATTCTACAAAGAAGCTGATGCGCGCATCTTATCAGTTCTTCCTCGCCGTATATGAGCCAAAGATACCTTCTTTGCCCATCTTGGCGTTAAAGTCACCAAACACGATTTTGATATCGTGGCGGGTGCCTCCACCTACTTTGAGATAAAGTTTCACATTATAATATTTTTATGACACAGTGTGAAGAAGGCCTAATAGGACTGAGCACAAAACCCATTCTGCTAAAAAGTTTTAAGTGTAAACAGATTATTTTCCTTTTAAATAGGGATCCTAGTATGTAATAACTCCGGTCAAAAATGACCATATACCATACCTTCATTGGCTTCCAGATATCGGATAAGAGTATTCCAGCTTTCTGATTTACTTTCCACTTATTGATCAATATGTTGGGAGATATTTTGAAATACATTTTACGCCTTGGATTCATGCATTTTATGTGTGTAGCTAATCTTCGGTAGCGCCAAAATTTAACACTGTCTTACTTGCTTGAAATAGCTCTTTATGGTTGCGGTTATGTGTTTAAACAAACCACTAAATTATTAAGCCACTTTAAATTATATTATATTATATGTATGTATATTTGCTTATATGCTACCTTCATATTCGTAATTTATCTTTACGGCATGACTGTGCGGAAAGCAGTGTGCGATTAGTGTCACACATCGACTTTTTGCATTTTTTTTTGCCTCAAAGCTCGAAGCTCTTTTCTTTTCATAGTTTGCTTTGTCAAAATGCTAGCAGCTATGATAAAAAGTTTTTGATTTAGCGGTGCCAATGGCTGCATAAAATCAACGTTTTAACAGATAAATAACTGATATATAATTCATAAAATAAATCTAAGACCTAGTAAAAAGTAATTCTTTATTTTTAAAATAGATGGATAGATTTGTTGAACGGCGGCGCTATCAGCATGTGTACTTCACTAAGGTCCACTCCAATCACTTAACGCCATCTTGCACATAGTGCGCGTAGACATCGTTGGAAGGTTTATGGCTGCGAAAATGGCTATCAGACTCAGAGAATCTGGTTTCATAAAGGAACATGTATCTGAACACTCGGATATCCTCACACACTTTGACTTCATACCGGATTACTTAGATCATGTAGTCAGCAAACCGAACTTTGGCGGCTCCTTCTCTGCCTATATAGCGACGAGGGAGCTGTGGGTTGCAGCCATTAAGGTAGCTCCTTCAAAGAAGTGACCTTCCACTCAGATAGCAGAGCGGCTATGCTAGCCTTGAGTTCATTAACAGTGCGTTCAGGGTTTGGCGAGGATTGCATAACCGCGCTATCAATAGCATCGAGTGTCTTTGTCTTCCAATAAGCCCGGTATTGGTGTCGGTATATGGTGATAGAGGAATCGCAAAAAATTGCAAGTATAACTGTTTGACTGATGAGCGTTGAACAACACGAAAGGCACCGGGAAGGACCTCTCCGAGCCGTTCAATACCAAACGAGGTTTCAGACAAGGCGACTCCGTTCTTGAATCTACTCTTAGAGAAAATAATTCGAGGTGCAAAACTAAATAGAGAAGGTACCATCTTCTATAAGAGTGTACAGCTGCTGGCGTATGCCGATGATATTGATATCATCGACCTCAACACCCGCGCCGTTAGTTCTGCTTTCTCTAGGCTGGACAAGGAAGCACAGAAAATGGGTCTGGTAGTGAACGAGGGCAAAACGAAATATCTCCTTCATCAAACAAACAGTCGTCGCAATCGCGACTTGGCTCTGTTGACAGTCATAACTTTGAAGTTGTAGATAATTTCGTCTATTTAGGAACCAGCATTAACACCACTAATAATTCAAACGCAGGATTGCTCTTGCCAACAGGTGCTTTCGCTAATTTAAAGTCCTCTCTCGAACACAAGAGTTCTTTCGCTCATTTCTAGACTTCATGGTGCAGGACTATGACAAATAGTCGACGTTACGTGCCATCTTCGATCTTTCATATAACATCCGAAACGATGAGCTGTAACGACGACAACAAGAGATTAAAAGACAGCGGCTTGGCTAATTAGTATCCGGATGGATGAAAACACTCCAGTGTGATTCGGATTACCCGCGTATATGGTGATAGAGAGATAAAATTTTGTTTCAAGAAAATTCCTCAGACTGTTTTAAGTATAACTGTTTGACTGAGTATTGTGTGAGCATGCGTCAAAGTTTGGAGGCCAGCAAGCATTGAAATGTGGGCAGGTGTGTTACGGAAACTAGGCTCTTCAAACTCATAAAATTTTAAAATTCTCGCTATTTTCTGAACTCACATAGTACTATGCTCTGTGAAGTCATTTGTCGAGAATATCGATAAATAATAGAAATCGTCGAGTCCGACCGTCACTCAAGCAATATTTTTCTTACTAAAATAACTCTCAGAATGCAAAAACCAAGCCTCATGTATGGATGTCACATGAGTTAACGCAAAGAAACCTCATGGATCGAATTTCCAACTTCGAAGCTGTGCTGAATCACTAAAAAATCTGTGCCTTTTTGAAGCAGATGGTAACAGGTGATGACAAATGGGCACTTGCAAAAAAGCGTGGTGTTGATCAAATCGCGGTGACTCGGCGGAAACGGTGACCATGCCAGTACCGCCATTCAAGAAGGTTTTGCTATGTCTGAGCTGAGACTGGCAAGGAATCTTTTGCTATAAGCTTACACACGAACCTACTCAATCCATGCGAAGTCGTTATGATTGAATAAAGTTCATACCTTTAACTAATCCTTTGAAGAAAGTGTTAAATTTTTTTAGTGACGGCAACATTTGGAAGCTTGCTCATATGTGTTTGTTTATGATTTTCAGCATTTGTGGTGAATATGCAAAAAATGACGCGGCAAATTTCCGCTTTCACGCTAGCAACACCAACTTTTCCCGCATGCACAGTCATGCAAGCGCGCATGCAAATTTTCAATGCTGAATGTCATTAAGAAAATTTCTCTTCCTTCTGTGAGTATGTTTGCTGATTTGAATGTTCCAGCCATTGTTGTTGTTGTAGTTGCATACTCGCTGTGTGCAATCGGCTGAGTTTTATTTTCACAAAGCAAATTTTCACATGAACATGCAGAATCAACTTGAGAACACGAGCTTACGAAGGCCGTTGAAGAACGAGGGAGGTGGAGTGGTGGAAGCGGCTGGAGGCGACTTGGGACTGACGCGTGGTTTTAGCGAAAGCATGACCTACCTTTTTCAGAGAACGGCATGTTGTTGTGCGCGTTGCTGATATTTGTTGTTGTTGTTGTTGTTAATTTTTGTTGCAGGAAAATTTCATTAGAGAAATTCTGATTGCCGAGGCTGAGATAAACAAGCGGGCATATATGTATGTTCCAGGAGTACTAAGTGTGCACAGTGTATATATGTATGTATATGTATGCGTATGAGTATTGGCGCATGTGTGTTTGTGTTTTTAGATGCAAATGAATGGCTGCTATGACAAAGCCGTTCTGATAATTTAAAGACACAAGCTCACTGGCGTATGAGCGCAACTAACATTTGTGTGCACGTGTTGTTGTTGTTTTCGCCGTTGCAAATCATAGCTTAAGTTCTGCTGTCCTGTTACTTGTTGCTGCACGCACACACACACACACATTTGCAGTGCTGCGCGTTGTTTGCCTTGTGGTTGCACATATGCTTAAACACCGGTGCTTCTGCTGCTACGCATGCGCCGTTATGCCGGTATGCGACCGGCGGCTGGTGGCTTCTGCTTCTGCGGTTGGGCTTTCACTTCTTCCGATTTGCATTCGCCAGCAAACACACACAGCGGTCAGCAAAAGCAGAAAATCTAAATGAGCAAATGCAAAACAAACAGCAAACAGATGAAAATAACAACAACAAAACCATAAATAAAAACAACAACAATAGGCAAGTTACAGAAATGTGCAAACAACTTTCTGACGCCAGCATTTATGCTTCGTGTTTTATGAGGAAATGAAATACAATGGAAGAAATCCGCTGCAACCAATGACGCTTGCAACTCTATAAATAAGAAAGTAAGAAGAAGGCGAAAAATAGAAACTGGCACAACGACCGCAAATCTTTAAAGGTGTCTTCACTAGCTGTCGCTGTCGCTGACGTTGTCGCTGTCACTGTAGTTGTAGTTGTGACTCTTGGCGCTGTTTGTTGTTGTTAGCCGCTGTTTGCTATGGTCATGAAGCTAGTAATCGATATTGCAATTATGACTCGTCGTTATGTATGACTGCATATGTGTATGTATAATAGAGTTGGTTTAAAATAAAGTAACAAAAACAACAAATTTAAAGTAGTTTTTAAACAGCATGTAAACACGTTCAATAAATTTATGAAGAGAAACACAACAAAGTCATCTTTCGTCATCAAACCGGACATAAAACCGGAAAATCGACATGGGTTTCATGCATCTTAAGGACCGGCGACTAAACATACTACAATGGCCGATCATTTTGGGAGACCGTGCCCACGTCAGTCGGTTCTAGGTAACCGTAACGGATCTGGATTTTTATCTGGCCATGGACTGTTAACTCCCCCGCTACAACAACAATAACAGCAACAATCATTTTGAGGGAGGGAAACATATGCAGAATCAATCAACTAGCAGCTCGGTATGCTGTTTAAGGGGGTATTCTGGTCTAGAAATTAAAAAAAAAATCGAAATTTTTTTTTATATTTTCAAAGTTTAACTATTCAAGAATATGTGTACAAGAGAATTTTTCAAAATTCAAATTATTTTCGGAGATATAGGCATTTTTCTGACCCGGCATTCAAACTGGTTCGGCCGGAACTAATCGAATAAAAGACTTTACGCGAAACTTTAGACGCGTTTTTCTCAAAACTGACTTTTTCGGAACAATACCCACGATTTCTCAGGTTCTACATGACCGATTTACTTGAAATTTTTATAGAGTCTTCTTTATAGGCTTGTCCATGTTTAGAACTAGCCCCAACCCCCAATTTTTGTTTTTATTATTTTTAAAAAATTCGAAATATTCAGAAAAAGTGATCCAAAAAAACTTTCTTTTCAGGCAGTCGCCATTTTGTGAAAAAAAATTGTTTCCCACTTTTCCGTAGTTCCGGCCATTGCGACATTATTCTAGATTAATAATTTTTTTTTTTTGGTTTCAGATAACTAGGAGGGTTGAAATCATGGGAATGGTCACGTGGAAATTTTTAGAGACCTCCCACTTCGTCAGCTCATAATTTTTGAAATTTTTTACTTTTTTTAGTATTTAATTTTTTTCTGTACTCTTCTAAAACTAACAAATAACACATTTAATTGTCTTTTATTTTACGACACTTTAAAAATTACCTGAAATTCATGCTTCTAGACTAGAATATCCCCTTAAGAGAATCGTCGAGTGGTTTCTGTTTGATAAAATATTTATTAATTTGATAAAAAAACACATTTTATATAATTATACCTGGAACATATATTAAGTTTTCTACGATGTTTGCGACAGCCAAAAATTAACAGCGGAAACTCTACCAAATATACATATATCTAAATGATCCGCGTGACGGCTGAGTCGATTTGGCCATGTCCGTCCATCTGTCCGTTTGCCTGTATATACGCGAACTAGTCGCTCAATTTTTAAGATATCGCAAACTTTCTTTTCTGCTCAAGAAACTGCTCTTTTGTCGGAGCCGCCGATATCGGACCACTAGACCAAATAGCTGCCGTACAAACTCAACTCAAATACTTGCATAAAAAAGTTTCTCATTTGATGTGATATCTTCACGAAATTATACGGATTATTATGGAAGAGAATGGCATAAACTCTGATGAAACTGTTCCGATCAGATTACTATAGTTGAATGATCGTTACCAAATTATTGTAAGGAATATTTTGTATTTGTGAAGAGTATTATAGCTTCAGTGCAACCGAAGTTTGCGGGATAAAATGCATTAATGAGGTTGACGAACCATAAAAAAATTACCTTTTAGATTCATTAATTCTAACAACTATGGATAAGTTTCGCAGCGCGTTCGTTCTAATTGGTAATGCGCATACCCAAAGCTGTCGCATGCGAAAGCGCTATTACTGCTGAGAGGTAAAGTACCGCGGAAGACCCGGATGAGTCTATCTGCCATTGAGCATAAAAATCTACAGATTTTCCGAAGATATCTTGGGTTGTGGGATTCCAAAATCTACTCGGGTTAGAATTGAAACCGAAAGAGCATCAAGCGCGTCGCACGTTCGTTGATTGGGCGATTTTCACAAGAATATTTTATTCAGCGATGAAGCTCACTTTTGATTAAATGATTACGTTAATAAACAAGATTTATGAATTTTGAGTGATGATAACCCATAAGCCATTGACATACATCAAAAAATCGTTGTTTGGTGTGCTCCATGGGCAGAAGGAACATTTGGTCTAAATCTAACCAAAAATTAAGACGTCAGTTACTGTGTTATAGTCAATGAGGAATGCTATAGACCCAGAAATAATGATTTTTTCGTTGCTGAATTGAAGGCCGCTGGTATGGATCAGCGTTACATGCCGAACAGCCAACGAAACAATCAAATTTAGTGAAGAGAACTTTTGGTGAGCGCATTATCTATCATCATGCCCCGGGCGTGGTCACCAAAAAGTGCGTTTTAACAACGATGAACTTTTGTTGTGTGGTTATGTGAAGTGACTTCTTTACGCACATAAACCCTAGGCGATTGACGTTGTGGAAGAGAATATTTAGCGCCTTATTGCTGACATATGGCCGCAATCCCTGCAAAAAGTGGTAGAAAATTGAGCCTCTCGTTCATTCGAGCGAGCCGCAGCGGGCACTTGCCTAAAATCATTTTTCAGACATAATGACAAAACTCTATCTTTGTAAGAAAGCTAAATTCTTGACCATAGCATTAAATTATATACGTTTTATTTGTATTTGAAAACAATATGTCTAAAAAAAAAGTCGAAAGCAAAAATGAATATCCCATTCGAATCAACTCTAACCATTTTTGTTGATGTTTACGGTAAGAACTACGTCACCACGTTAGATTAGGTTAGGTTAGGTAGTAGGGCTGGCCAATAAGCCACGCATAGACCAATTTTGGTCCTTTGCGATATCATATGGAGTACAGTTACTAGCTCATAAGTAGTAATTATCCTTTAGGATGCCTGCGCTTGACTCGAACTTTAACAGACTCTGTGACCTCACTATCGATACCTCCTCCAGTGTATCATGCTGTGGTGATCCCAGATGCTTACAGCGTAGTCTTGCCAATAAGGGACAAGTGCACAAGAGATACTTCATTGTTTCCCTGGTGCCTTGTTCTAGACATTTCCTGAAGTCTTCTCGATTTGTCAGCCCCATTCGGTGAGCGTATGTTGCTAGCAGGCAGTGAAAACATAACGCGATTCTAGACATAGAAATAACTAATAGCCATAGAAGTAACTAATAGCCATGCCGTCCGGTCATTATAGTTTGTCTAGACGGATGCGCCTTAGGCTATTTCGAAACCTCAAATATGTACATACAATACTTCAGTTATTAAGAAACTTCTATTCAAAGGCACAAATCTGAAAAAATCTTCTTCCATATTACTTTGAGGCGAACTTTTCATAATTCTCAGGCTAGTGACTGAATATGGCTCAAAATAGTGCAAAAAAATAATAGTACAGCAGTCTTTTTCTATGACCTTAATCCGTCTGCCTCCAATTGCTGCTAATCTTCGAATGATCCCTGACGCTTTTGTAAACGTAACGTGCCAATTACCACAAAAGTTTTGCTTAATGAACCACAAAACGGAGGAAGGAAATGCAAATTCTGCCTGCATATAAACACACTTACGTAAAGCCACTATGCCATTGCCTTCCGCAAATTCCGGTCCACTTTGGCCTCGACAAAAACGCATCGAGTTGTTGTATAACGCACGCTCGCTTTGTGTGCGGCTACTGACGCTGCTGCTGCCACAGCTCGTGATATGCCAGCGCTATTGGTAGCTGTGCCATGTTCTTAAGCGCTAACGAAGCAATAGTTACGGTCGTTATGACAGTGGGTAGTGGGGCTACAAACATATGTTGGCGCGACGCCGTTTCGCTACGGAGCGCAACGCAACGCAATGATGACGACTCTGGAGAAAGTCTGTCAGCGCCAATGTTGGCTAACCAAGAGCGGTAGCTGGCACAGCGGCTAAGCAGCTAGCTGGTTCGTCTGTTGGTTGGTGGGTTAGTTGGTTGATTGCTTGGCCGCTTCATTAGCTGGCTGCACGGGTTGGCGCGGCAGGGCGGCGTGGAGCAGAATAAGTTCAATAAACTCCCATAGTTTGCCAAAAAGAAAAAAAAACAGCTACAACAAAAGGCAAACCAAAAACATGAAAAATTTAAATGTAAAATAAATTAAAGAAGTTGTAAAGTCGACCGTTCAACTTTTATTGTAATTGTGTATGCTACCAGCGGACCACAACGCATGGGGGTACGGACCGCATCGCGCACAACAACCAGCCAGTGAGCCAGCCAGCGGTGTGTTTTACATTGCAAGTGAAATGGCAGGGTCGGTTGGCGCGGCGGTTCACACTTTGACGTATGCAGCGGTCGAGCGATGTGAAAGCAAAGCCGAACTGTGACGTTTTGCAGACGGCCACGCAAGCTGTTGGTCAGTGGGACGGTAGGGGCATTAGTATTCGGCTGAGCGCTGCAAAACTCTTTTTTAATTTCTTCTACAGCAGCTAGGTGACGAGACGAAAATACCACCGGGGGTTACCATATTATGTTTGTTGGCTTTTTTTACATTTTTGTCCAATTAGCTGAAATACTTTTAGACCAGCCTGTTCTGCGACCCACCGGCCCAGTGCGAAGTTTCAGCAACCAACAGCCAATTGTCGGCCGGTCCAATCAACTTAGCATTGTACCAATCGGACCATCAGACCAAATGTTCCACAAGACCGGCTTTTGACTTTTGGCCACTGCTCGCTGCCATCGCTCGCTAGTTCTGTGCTCATTTGCTTCTGCAATAGCAAGACCGATGGCTCTGCGACTGCGATCATTGACTTGTCGTACTACTAACTCACTGCCACAGTCACCGACTTTTGGATTTTTAGCTTTTTTCACAATTTACCATTCTTTTTTTGTGTGTGTCTTTTTTGTGTTTGGTGTGGACGATGATGACGATCGCTCATGACGATCTTGGCTATTATGACGAAGACAAGGCGATCGCAACGCCGTTCATTTGGGTTGGTTGGCAAATATTCGTCCAAATATGTATGAGTGTGTGTGTGTGTGTGTGCCTGTGTACTTCAATGGTGACGGCGATGTCGTTATGATATGAGTTGCTTTGGTGACAACGATGGTGTCATAAAAGTTGTTCGAGTCAATAGGCGATAATTGCTTTATGTTCGATTATTTGTTTGTAAGGGTGTGTGTGCGTTTATTGCTTAATGGCAGTTTATTTTTGTGTGGCTTTTCTTATGCACACACACACACATACACACAAGCAGCTATGCATGGGATTGAAATCTGCACATTAATATTTTTACGAGCTTTTACCCAAACTGCTATTAAAAAGAGATATATTTTCGGTGAAAATTAAGGGAAAGCAAAAGTAGAAAGAAACGTAATTCTACATAGAGAATGGTTTGGGAACTTTCGCGTCTACGAATATGCATTGAAAGTTGAATTTTTATTGTAGTTTATCTCAAAAAATTGTGACAAAATTAGTCGCATGCGTTTTTGTTGTTTTTGGCATATTTAATAATGTATATTTGCAGTTGTATACCTCAGGATTGATCCTTAGCATTTTCAGAACTTAATTTTATTCATAAACAAATTTATTTTGCAGACATGTGGCAACGCTATGCTCAAAGCTAATTGAAGAAAAAAGTTCTCAAACACATTTGGTTAATTCTTAAATTTTTTATGTTAGTATTTGAGGTGGCAACTCTATTGTAGGATATTTAATATTTTCTAAAGTGCAGAAATTGTGAAATTATTTTGTTTTATGAGTTTCAATATATTTAGAATCTGTTTTTTATGGTACAGTTATGTTAATCTTATTTAGATATTAATAAGAGCTCGTATTATTTGCTTCAGAGTAAGCTACTTTGTTATAAGCCTCACCCTAAATTAAATTTCATTCCTCAAATGAATTTCATTTAGGATCACTCGCGTAATGCTTCGTTCATTGAAGAGCGCAAGAAAACTCAGGCAACGAAATCTGACGAATCAAATCCATTTTGATTTATAAATATAATCACTAAGCACTATTTTCGTTACAATTTGGCGACGATTCGATCTTCGCTTAAAATGTTAACCGTACTATGAAGAGCTCTCTCTCTCTCTCTACAGCCAACATGTTGATTTTTAGTGCAATTTCAACGTTTCTCAACCGTTATTTAACATCTGACAACTCGTTTAAGCTTCTCTTAAAAGCCGAAGAAGACTAAACCAGATTTAGCAATTCCGTTTGTGCGCGCAGTTCCGACTATAAATTTGTCCAAATTGATTTCTTGCCTCTAATTTTGCGCGCTTAAACTTCCAATTATGAATTATGAATTCCAGTAACTGGTCGGTAAGGACCGATCTAGTCTTGGATTATAGAAAAATTTACAAAAATGGTTGAATGTCAGACGAAGGAACGAGCTACCTAGATTTTTTATTCATTTGTGGATCTAATGACTTCGAAATATTCAATAAAAATTTTTCAACCTATCTACCCAAAACGTTGGAAATGTTGAAAAAAACATTCGGTGATTCAACCATCTCGAAAACTCAAGTTTACGATTGGTATAAATCGTTCAAAGACAAGTCAACAATCATCGAAATGGCGCGACAAAAATGAGCCGAAACGGAAAAAAATGCGCCAAAGCAAATCGAAAATCAAGGCGATGCTGACCGTTTTCGTCGATATTCGTGGTATTGTTCATTCGGAACTCTTACCGGAGGGCAAAACCGTCAATAAAGAATATTATCTTGGCGTTATGAAGCGTTTGAGAGAGAATGTTCGTCGCAAAAGACCAGATTTGTGGCGGAACAACAGTTGGATTTTGCACTACGATAATGCACCAGCGCACAAAGCGATCATTGTGAACGAGTTTTTGAACAAAAATTCAACAAATATCATCGAACAACCACCGTACTCTCCAGATATGGCCCCGTGTGACTTTTTCCTGTTTCCAAAACTCAAATTACCTTCGTGGAACCCGTTTTGAGAGCATTGAAGACATCAAAACTAATTCGCAACGAGAACTGAAGGCCATCCCGGAATATAACTTTAAAAAGTGTTTCGATGATTGGGTTGTTCGTTGGAAGAAGTGTATTGCCTCAGAAGGCGCCTATTTTGAAGGGCATATAATAAATTTAGATGATAGATAAGTTGTTTGTGTTTTATTTCAAATTTCCCGGTACTTATTTGACAGAATGTATACATATTTTAAGAGTACATAGTCAAATTTTTAATTAAAGTATTAGATATATTGTATTGAAGTGAGCGGCTACACTTTGAAAGACTGTAACTTATGAAAAATGACGGAGGATGAAGCCATGTGTAGAAGTTCACGCAAATGAGGAAAGTTCTCTGAGCGCCATTCACTTGGAAGTGGCCTGGAACGATTCTTTTACATATGGCTCAAGCAGCTCACAATTTCCGGTCTTACACCAAATATCCTCTGGTTAGCCAAAAAGCATCCATTTGAAGGCGAGCTAAAGTGAGAAGGCGAAACATCCCCTCCACTGTGTTATGCGCTGGGTTTGGAACACGCCACGTAAAAAACACCCCCCAATGAAGAAAAGAAAACAGCCTTTGCTGTTGTAAAATTGTCTATAACAGCGTAAAGAAGAAGAACTAATAAAATATTTGAAATATTCACTTAAAATTTTACTGTGATATTTTAAAGGTATAATTTGTCAAATTTCATACTAGGTGTGTAGACCAGTGCAGAAGACATTGAAATTGGTAACACGTGTAATAAATTTATTTTAACTCGACCATTGGAAACGAAAGATAAAATTTCTTAAAATAAAGGAAAAATTATTTACGGGCAATCTGAGGTCAAAATGAGGAAGCGAACGGGCTTGGTTGATTTTTTAAAGGGTTAAGATCGGTTTAACTGATTTTTCGGCAAAACTGCGATTCCTATATGATAATGTTGCATGACATGTTGTTCGTAATAAAAGTATCAACAACTTTTGTATTAACACCTTTTTCACTTAACCTCAAAATGTATGTGGAAATTTAAAATATTAAAGTTTTTGGGTTTTTAATTTTTGTCTCGTACGAAATAAAATTTCTTTGACGAAATTTGGAGTAACCTTACGTACTTATACCTCAAATAAACTGTATATTAGTTTAAAGTATTAAGGAGGAAACCTTATTTCGACTTAAAATCGAAAAAAACCCAATTTTTAATGAAAAATTCGCAACTCAAAATTTCAGATTTTTTTAAAAAGAACTGTTGTTATAAAAAGAAAAACGTTCATATGGTAAACCTAACCTTCATTTATCAATTAGCAAACACCTGAATTTTGGTTATATATAGTTATAGTCCCTTCCTCAAGGAATCTATGAGCTAATAATAAGAAACTGTTCATTTGTTTGATCAACAATCACAAATTGGCTATCAAACACATTTTATTTTGAGGAAAGTCTTCTTTCAACGCTCCCAAATGCCTTTTTTTCGTTTTCATCATTATTTCATGTCTTCGAAAGGTCTAATTAAAGGGGTTACATGGGTTTCCGGAAAAGAGATGCGCACGCGTTGGCAGACTAACTCCTTACAGGATCGTCTAAAGTGAAAAAATACATGGTTTAATTAAAAACTTAACTTAGAACTTGGACGATGGAAAAAAAAACTGAAAATTGGAATTTTGGCAGATATTTTTACAAAAAAAAAATAAAATTTAAGTGAAAATTTCGCGACATTTTTATTTAAAATAGTTGTAATCGAAAAAAAATCCTTCTGCCAAGTTCTTAAAAATGTTATCTCAAAAACCTGTGGTTCTCGTGAAATCTTGCCAACCGACTTCAAAATCACAGTTTCGTGAAATTCGCGTTTAAAGACGTCACACTTAGTCTAGCTAGCCTCTAGCGCACAAGTTCTCAAGACTGTATTTTCGAAATTATTACTCGGATCAACTTGAAAATTCAGGACAATATTCTAGTGGTGTTGTAAAATTTAATAAGACAATAAAAAATCGATTTTTTGGAAGCCGTAAACCCATGTAACCCCTTAAGAATTGCGATTACCATACATAGAGTGGAAGCACGACATGTTTACCTTGAACTATAAGGAACTATGATGCATAGTTGAAATACATAAGCTATAAAATATAGTGACTAACTGCATTTACACATTTATTTATACTTATTATCTTGAAATAAAACAAAGTAATACATTATTGCCCCCAAATTTTTCCGAGCACGGCCCACAGTGCCAAAATAAATTTGCGATAATCGCTCCCGCCGGCCAGCAGCGAACTCAGCCCCATTTTATTGCTTGCCAAAAATACGTAAAAATGCAATAAGCAATGTATTTAGTTACGCATGCGCGGCGCAGTTATTTTTAACTCGCACGCACATCCTGTCGCATGCGCGTATATCCGCCTCAATCGCACATCGTCCTCCTTTTGGACAATTAAAAAACATAAAAATAAAAAAATAAAAAAAAAACACAAAAATTGCGAACGAGAAAAAAGCGGCAAATCATCAGTGCAGCTGCAACACCAAACGCTCGCACGCGGCAGTGCCGTTACGAAGGTGGCAGCGGCAGCAGGCAATTATGCTACAACATGCCGATCACCAAGCCACGAACGGCGTAGCAGCAAGCGCCGCTCAGCGCTCTGACTCAAGCGAGCAGCTCGGCAATGCAGCGGCTCTGCGCGCAGCCAAGACGGCCCTGCCAGCCAGCCAGCCAGCCAGCGAGGCAACAACTTGGCCGCTCGTCGCTCGGCGGCTCTGCGACTATGCGACTCTGCGGCAACACTCTTCGGCCGGGTTCAATGCACTCAATTTGGCATACATTTTCGTATTTTTGTTATCATAAGTTTTTTATTTGACTTTGGCTTTTCTGCTGCTCTGCTCTGCTCGGCTCGGCTCTTTTTTCTTACATTTCATGCCAGCGGCGGCAACAGCTTTTTTCTGCTTTTTTATTGGCTTTTTTGCCTTTTCGCTTTGCGTTAAAGTTTTCGAGTTTTGAGTTTATTTTTGACGTGTTTGCTTTTGCCGTATTATTGTTGCTGTTATTGTTGTTGTTGTTGTTGGCTTTATTATAATTTCGTTGCTGGCATCACAGCTTCATATCAGCAGCACAACGCTTTTGAATGTTGGCTTTTTTGTGAATTTGTGCTTTTGTGTGTTTTTATGCTCGCCGGCGCGCGAGTGTGTGTGTGAGTGCGTGTGTGTGTGTGTGTGTGGCTTTGTACGTTTTTGTGGCATTTGACTGCGATTTTAATGTTGCTTTATGTAAATTGCATGTAAAGGCGAACACCGTGTATTGTATTTAAAATGCTCGCTTGTATGTTTGTTGTTGTTGCTTACGCTATTGACTTTGTCGTTGCTTGTTGTTGGTGCATTGGTTATTCTTAGCACCGCTGCTGCTGCTGTTGTGCTGCAGTCGTGAGATTTTATAACTATTTCGTTGCTGTTGTTGTTGTTGTTCTTGTTGTGGTGGTGTTATTTTCTCACTCGTTCGCTGTCATTTTTGCCATTTACTTACCTACACACATACACACACACACACATGTTTGCATAGTAGGCTGTTAAACCGCCCGACTGGTGTATTGATTGGTTCGTCGGTCAGTTGGTGGATTGGCCAAATCGTTAAGCGTCCAACTGGTTGGCGCGCCAACTGACTAGCGTACTGGCGGACTAGTAAGCCCGCTTGCGGACTGGCCGCCGTTGGCTTGGTTCAAGAATTTTTCGGTGAAATGTTGAACTACTTTGCGCCTCGGCGTCGCCGTCGATCACTGACCGCTGCTGCGTCCACATGCCTACTACTTACATAGCAGTCAGTGAAATCTTAACCAGCATGCCAACATGCCAGCCGTTGTTTCTGATGCTGCATATTGTACTTAATGTTCGTTTGCTTGTATGTATGTATGTATGTATGTATGTAGGCTGGCAACACTTAAATATTGCTGCTGAAATTTATTTATTTAAGTAACCATATTTATGGCGCAAGACGCGCTTAAATCTGCCAGAGTACTCATTACATTTTAACTGCATATGAAATCTTAAATGTGGACCAATCGATGATGATTGGTGAAGATTGTGTCTCAGCGCACGGCAGTTAGGGAAACAAATAAATTTTGTTGTCGAAAACTGCATTGAGTTTGTATATCTCGGTCGCTTAAAATCATTCTCAAAAGAACACTCACCAAATTGAGAATTTCATTGATTTGACTATATTTTCGAGTATAAAAAACCTAGGTGGTTTTGTTATCAACTATTAAAAAGGGCATATATACGACTACTGTGTGGTTACAAGTATTTTAAAGTAATTTAAAGGACATTTCCTCTGAATTAAACCTGTTTTTGATCTTTGTTTATATACTGAAAATAATTATGTTATTTTCATAACGTGAGTAGCGGAAGATCTGCTATAAGTTCAGGTGCGCATTTAAGGGGGGTAAGCTGCAGATAGTCCCCTCCAAAAGCTAAAAGTTATACATTATTTCCGAAGTAAGTGACACTCCGCGAAGAAAATGACTTAGAGTTGCAGTTACAAAATTATATAGCGCCACCCCCAACATTCTACTCCTGATCCGCCTCTGTATATGTTGGTTAGTGTTTGAGTGGCGTATTTTATAAAGAATGTGCTTTACAACTGATTACTTATAGTTATACCAAAGCAATGTTTTCATGCCTTATTTGTGAACTAGGCTCTTACGGTTACAAAGAGCCAATTTCAAAAGTCTAGTAATTTTTCATTAATATAACTTATTATAAAAGAAATTATATCGTTTATTCGCGATAACTTGCTAAAAACCATTTTAGCTATGTTCAGAGCACGAAAGTTGAACAAAATTTATCCAAGACGTGGTCTGTTGTTGAAAGAAATTATGGGAGAACTTTTCGGTATTTTGAGCCAAGTTCAAACTGACCGAATTTAAATAATATTGCGTTTACGAGTTTTGCATACTAAAAAATGTATTTAAATAGTATATACATTAGAGGAGCATGGAGGCAAGTGTAGAAGTTCACGCAAGAGAGGAAGGTTCTCTGAGCGCCATACAATTGGTAGTGGTCAGAAAAATTTTTTTTTAGATATAGCTCAAGCAGCTCGCGTCTTCCGGTTTTACACCACATATCCTTTGCTTAGCCAAAAAAACATCCATTTGAAGGCGAGTTAAAGTGAGTAGGCGAACCATCCCTCCACTGGGTCATGTGCTGAGTTTGGGATCCGCCGCGTAAAAAACAACCACAATGAAAAGAAGAAAATAGCGTTCGCTTTTGTTAACTTAAACGTGTCTACGCTAATAAAGAAGAATAAAATATACATTAGAGCAGATCGATTTTTTTTTCTATAAAATGGCTTATGCGTATACTTTGCCGAAGAAACTATGATTCGTAAACCGCTTTCGCGCCAGCGATTTTTAATGCGAAGTTCAAAAAATCGGAATAATCGGTTGTATAGCAGATATGTGATATCGGTGTCTGATCTGGCCCATTCGGACAAAAACGCTATTGCTTTTTTATCAAATCCATCTACGTACTGAAATATCTCAAAAACTGCCAAACAAATTTTTATGATTCTTAAAAAATTCGGCTTAAAAATCGATGGCTTGAAACCGCTAGTCTCTTGGCAAAATTCTTCAAAATGCTCCGTAGAATATTTCCCGCATACGGGGCTTTTTAATTTTTTTGGTTCCCTGTACATCGACCCGTTCTAACATACACAGGTAGGTAATTGGAGAAGATATCTGACGACGCACTTGCGCTTTTAGGAGGCTCATCCTCAAACCACGAGTACCAAAATCTCCTTCCGCCATCATGTTCGCTCTGAGCCACCCTGTTCTCTTGATGAGCATAGTCGGGAAATCTCTTAGAATCTTAGGTTAGGTTAGGTTAGGTAAGACGGCTGATCGGAGATCGCACATGGACCAGAAGTAGTCCTTTGTGAAGCCATTGAAAATCGAACACCCGTGTTCGAACTTAGAGATCGGCAAACCGTTTAGTATCCAATACAAATTTACAGAGGCGCTTTCTTAGAAGCTTAGTTACAGCAGAATTAGGACAACCTGTAGCTTTAATTGGAGATTAACAAATTTATAATGTAATCGTAACAGTCCATGCTTTCGTAATAATTTCCTTATCTTAATTATAATTGATGGAAGCGGAAATTGACTTGTTCCCTTAATATTAGGAGCCACCAAAGCCTTGCATTCGCATAGAAGATGTTCCCTTGATGTCTCTTCTTCTTCTAAAGTAATCGTAGTGTAGTATCCGCTGCCTGCTGACCTGTCTGTCAATGAGACAGTGACCTGTTGCACTACTACTGCAGTTCTTATGTCATTTCTTCATTCGTTTGTAAGTTGTGTGGAAAAGCTTGAGCTCACCTGTTACGACCGATGCCTAAATTAATACAAAATTGCTTACATAAAATAACATAATTAAAAATTTATAATATTTTTTATTAATAATTGAATTCTACTTAATAAAATTGTTTACACTCAATTTCAATAATTTCAATTAAGTTGTATTATTATTATGGATATATCATTAATATTGTTAAAAAGCAGAATTTCAACGATTATTTCGAGCACTTAAGTTTTATATTATGGCAGTTAGAATATAGAAATAAAACTTTGAAGTCGTAGATAATTTCGTCTATCTTGGAACAAGCGTAAACACCACCAACAATGTCAGCCTAGAAATCCAACGCAGGATAACTCTTGCCAACAGGTGCTACTTCGGGCTGAGTAGGCAATTGAGAAGCAAAGTCCTCTCTCGACGAACAAAAACCAGACTCTATAAGTCACTCATAATTCCCGTCCTGCTATATGGTACAGAGGCTTGGACACCATCGGAAATGAAATATAAAATAATAGACATTAAAGAGAAATGATTTACGCGCGATCTGAGGTAAAGCAAGGCGAGGAACCTAACTGAACTTTTAAGTGTTAAGAATAACTTATCCCGATTTTCAAGAAAATTGGAAATTTTAATTATATTATTTTATAAAGCGATTTTTTGATTGAAAAATGAGTTTTTTTGATATTACGTCAATAGAAGAAGAAAAAATAAATATTTTTATTTAAAAAAATGCACTAGACTTGGGACATAAAACGCTAAGTTTCCAACAAATTTCGTGAAAGAAAAAAAATTTGGCGGAATAAAAAACTCAAAAAGTTAGTTAATAGAATTTTTTACTTAAACTTTGAGGTTATGTGAAAAAGTCTATAAAGAAAGTTAAAGTAGACCTTTTAATTACCTACAACATTGTCATATAACTTTTTTCTAAAGAACTCGTAGTTTTAGCCGAAATCAAGATAAACTGCTCTTAGATCTTAAAAATTCCTAGCTTTCCTTTCCCGATCTCAGATCGCCAGTAAACATATTTTTCCTTTAATGTTTGTGGCTTTATCTTTCGTTTTCACTAGATTTCAAACTACAATAAATGTCTTTATTTCTTATTATATTATTTTTCTCAGGCTTCCGTATTTGACTGACAGTAGCATAACTGGCATGAAACAGTTGTGAGCTAACATCGTTCTATACTATCTATGGATATTTTTTTTTTATTAATTTTGCATTATATTCTTGAGATGGTGGTATTTTATGTATTTTTTCTACTTTAGATGATCCTGTTATGAATTATTCTGTCAACATGGGCGCATTTTTTTCCGAGCGGTCACCGAAAATGGCGTCGCAATAAAATATTTTTTCCAAAAATTTTAGAATTTATTTGTTAATAGTGTATGTTTGTAACAATAAAAAATTCTGATAAAATAAAATAATTTTGTATATGAAAAAAAAAATTGAAAAAAGATTGTTTTTTACCTGAGGAAACCCATGTAAGC
Organism: Bactrocera neohumeralis; assembly: GCF_024586455.1. Lineage (NCBI taxonomy): Eukaryota > Metazoa > Arthropoda > Insecta > Diptera > Tephritidae > Bactrocera > Bactrocera neohumeralis. The sequence goes on along the minus strand of NC_065922.1, from coordinate 7,618,394 downwards.
TCTTAAAAAAATTATTTCTTAAAAAAAAAGAAAAAATACATCAAAATATTTCGGTTTGGTGGAGCGATTTTAATAGATATAAAATAATTTTCTTAAATGCGAGTTAAAAATCGTTAAGATAAACTCTTAAAAAATTACAATATTCAGTGAAATCTGTAGAAGCTAAATAAAAGCGATGAAACGATCAGGTGTTAAGCTAAATTTTGGGTTTCTATTATAAATAAGATATAAATCTAACCTTGTAGTTTTACTATAAATGCAGAAAGTATGATCTCCTTTACTCAAAATAGACTAAAATTTAAAAGAAATTTGGATGTTTGTATCAATTCAAGCTAAAATAAAAAGCCTTATTAGTTCGATTTGGAGCTAAAACGAAATACCGTTTATAATGAAGCTGGTTTTAATATCTTAAGGGCAGACAGGGCTTACTGTTGTTAAAAGCTAACCGCTCGCTGCGGCATGCGCGCCACAACTGACGCACTTATCTTACCAATATTGGGCTAACAGCTAAAAAGCCAACTCCAACGATCAACGCTTTGCAGAGATTCTGCACCGACCGCAGCGACGGCGACAAACACGCTCCAACACGCTCAAACCCGGCAAACAACTCAAACAAACGACAGCAAACTCGGTTTGAGCGCTTAAGAGCTTAAACGTGCGGGGCTTAGCTCAAACATGCCCCCCCCAGTGGTTGTGGCAGCGCTCGAACCATGTTGCGCCGAAAACCAAATGCAACACTTTCTCGCCGCCAAGCGCACAAAAGAAGCTTTTCACAAGGCAACAAGTGAGCGCAAGCACGCGAGAGCACGCGCAGTGCAAATGTTTGGAGGCCAGCAACAAAACGTGCGTACTTCATTCATGTTCACGGGAGCGTGGCTCTCCTTCGTGGCACGTGCACGCGCATACGAGCGCAGCTGCGTTATTTATGTTTGTTTTTCACGGATTTTCTTTCATGAGCGCAGCACGCAGAGAGCGTCCGATCGGACTGCAGACAGAGTGGCAACGTAAAAGCTCAGCGACAGCAGCTGTGACGGCAGCAACATTGGCGCGCACACACACACGTGTACATGGTGAGTAGCTGAAGAGCATCGGTCAATGAACTCTTGCAGGCCCCACGGTTTGACCCATATTTTATGAAAGTGGAACACTGTGTGACAGCTGATCGGAAGCGATCGCGATAGTTGTTCGTTGCCAGTTACGACGCTCATTACTGTGACTTTTATTTCTTGTTGTTTTTGTTTTTTTGGTTATTGTGTGCGGCTTTTCTTCGTCTTTTTCGTTGCTTTTTCTTTACTTTACTTTTCTTTTGCTTTGGCATAAAAGCAGCTGTAGCTAGTTTCGTTGTTGTTGTAACTGTTAGTGCCATCGTACATCTTCTTTGCAGCGTGTGTTGGTGGTAGTTAGTGTAGCAGTTGCCGGTTTGGCTTTGACGGACGCGCTTTCTGGCTGACTGACCAACTGCTTGGTCGATCAGACGCTTGGCTGGTTGTTGGAGTTGTTTTTGTTTTACCATATATCGGCGACTGCCTTGTTTCCAATTTTATGTTAGCTTTTGCATTAGTATTGGTGGCTTGTAGTTGTAAAGAAAGCATGGAAATTTGTCACGAGGGTCTTCACATGTATGCAACATGTTTGCTGTGTTTGTGTGTGTGTGTGTATGTTTACTTGTATGAATCGCTAATTTCCCATGATAAGTTGTTATGTGGCAGTATATGTTTGTATAATATTGTGTGGGAGAATATTATGATTTATATTTATTAACGTTGTGAATACTACAGTTAATATTATATAAGAGGCGAACTATAATATTTTGTTATTACAATTTATTTAATAATTTAAAACTGATAATCTGACTGAAATTACTAAAATAATTTAATCCATACTAAATATTTATATTATATAACAGAGCAATGAATATGTTGAGTAAATCAGAAAGTAAGTTCTTCTGCTGAAAATGTACAGTTTTTAATTAATTTTGCACAGTCTGAGTATATATCGACACTGAACGATATGTAATAATATATATTAAGTTAATTATTTTTATTTTTTAGCAACATTTATCTACCAAAAAGTCTTGTTTGTCATTCTTAATGCAATTTTCGCGCATCAGGTTCGTTGCTTAAGTCTTCAGTATTTGCCATTTTGTTCAGAGCACAACATTAAGTTGTGTAAGTTGTGAAACTTGTCATAACGCATCATGAAAGCATAAAAAGGGAGATGCCTCTAGAATTTTCAAAAAATTTAAAATTTTTTTCTCTCTAATCAATTGAAAAACTATTCAAAAATATAGTACCGAAGTTTCTCTGAATATTTTCGAAGAAATAAGCCCCAGAGCCAATGCACTTCATGTGGCGGCTGTTTAGGTACCAAAGCTTGGAGGCTCGTTTCCCCGAAACTAATTTTTTTTTTATCAGGCCGTCAAAATTGCGAGCGAATTATTTAAACGATTTACTTAAAGCGTACTTTATAGACAATTTTATACTCAAGTGCGTAATAGAGCGCTTTTCCGAGAACAATGGCATTTTGTTAATGGTTTAACTATTTTGATGTCGGAAAACAAGGGTAAAAATGGCGGTTTTTATAAAATCCAGGCCTATGTACATCCCCAATTTTTCGAAATTCTCAAAACCCCTTTACTATGCACTTGATAAAAGCTTCTTGATTAAACAATTTTTTTTTTCATTTCAGATAAGAAGTCTAGTCAGCAAGTTGACGGCCGCAAAAAAAATTTCAATCAACGGGATCGTTGATATTTCCCTCATTTTGTTTTTTTTTTTTTGTGACATAAAATAATTTTTATTTTTATTTTGTAGTTCAATAATACCTCTTACTATATATGCAAAAATTCGGATGTGATCGATTATATATATATATATATATTAATCTCCCATAATAAAAGTGGAAAAAGTTACCTGTTTTGTCGGTACTAGAGGTATCCCCCCTTAAAAAATTTGTTGTTGTATTTCATAAAAAAAATTATTTAGTCAGTTACAGTTCTCAACATTATGTTTTCGGTTCTTTATGACTTCTAACTTTGGGAGACTTTATGAAACGCCTATTTGTTTTAGTTATATCTCCATAATTAACGTCGATCTTTTGGACTTTCTCACATCTTATCAAAGCATTTTATAGTTCAGTCATTTTCCCCATACGCTGGTATTTTTACATATATACATAGGTACTACATATGGATTTGTACGTTTCTTTGACAAAATCAATTATCTTTAAAAAGAAGTGTTGGCAGAAAATACTCGGTTACCAATTTCATGAATGATGATGTATATGTATATTCAATATATGCAGATTAAATTTTTGCCATTGGTAGATCATAGATACAAAAATATGCCGCTTAGTGGCGCAATAATCAAATTATTGTTCAAAGCTGTACTCAACGCAGGATTTTGCGCATATTCGACACCCATACCGGCAATCTGAAGGTAATTTTGTTTATAAAGAATTTCGAAAGGTAGTGTCAGAATCGACTTGTTATATATCGTAGTTGATATGAAGAATTTGAAAATATTAATTTCAACTCTCTGATGAAACTTTGACTTTGAAATTTACAACGATTTTCTTTAGAGTGTTCAGGCTCCTGTCGAAGATTTGAAACACGCAAAGGCCGAAAGATGTGAATTAAGAGGTTATATCTACTGACAATCAGAAAAATTGCGTTTTATCTTATTTTCTTCCAAGAGGCATATTATATAAAGGTTTCCGTGGGTTTTAAAATTACAAAAAATCGATAATTTTTAATTTTTTATATTATTTATTTTTTTATATTTTTCAAATATTATGATATGTCTAGAATATTTTCCCAAAGTTTCAAGGCAATCGCAGTGAAAGTGTAAGAGAAAGAGCCTTTGGGAAAGCGACCGGTTACTTCAATCTTTGATCGTGTTTTTTCAGGAAGCATAGTTTTCAAAAGTCGATGGTCCTAGATTTCTCAGAAACTAGTCAAGCGAACTTATTGAAATTTTTCACATTTTTTCTAAATAAGTTAACCTTGTGATTGATTAAAGATTTTTTTTTCGTTTGCAACAAATGTTTATTAGGCTTCAAATCAACTGTTTTGTTTGCTACCTTTCCAAAAATCCTTTTTCTCCATCTTCATACGTTTACTAGAGCTGATGAAATTTGATTTTTTTATTTCAGATGAATCCGTCTGTTATCCATACCAATGTGAAGAGAGTGTTTGGGCGTTGCCTCCAGCTGTCAATGGCTGAATTTCCAAAAGTTTTTTATGAATAAAAATAATAACGACCATTTACTAATATATATGTATATATGTATATGATCAGCGTGTTGAGCTGAGTCGATTTAGCCATGTCCTTACGTCTGTGTATATCCGAACTAGTCCCTTAGCGTTCCAGATATCGATCTGACATCTTGCACCCCCATTTTTTCTCCGATGAAACATGGCTTCATCATGTCACTACGAAGTCCAATCGACAGTCATCCAAGTGGACTGCACACGATGGACCCGCTCAAAGCGTGGAAGAACTCAGCAGCCGGCTGGCAAATTTATAGCGTCTGTATTTTGCGATGCACATTGATCATCAACAGCGACCATTACATAGCATTATTGGAGCGTTTGAAGGACGAAATCTATATTGATTAAAAAAATTATCATTAAAGTGTAAAATATTGATTAGGAAACACCAATGTTGTATTTTGCAAACAAAAAGTTTGAATTACACAATCCTGGCAATTGACGAGAGTTAAAATAAAAATTATTCAATTGTTCCTCCATACATATACTCGTACATATGAGAATGTATATGTGCTGATGCATACATACATACATATGTATGTAAAACAATGTCATTGGCATGTAAACAATTTGCGAAAATTCTGCTTGTGTGTGTTTGATTGCGCAAAAATGTTAAATTCATGCTTCCACAAAAGCCACTTAAATGCCGCTGGCACAACATACTCATACAATGTGTGTGAAGATTTGTGGCAACTTTCTCAACAACTCAAGTAAAAATTGTTTTTAATAGTTTTTCCTCGAAATTTCACAATTTCCTCATTTCTTGCAGCTTGTCTTCCGCAGAAGATTTTCTTTTTCACCATTTCGACACAATCGCAGCTGATGTGTGTGTGTGTATGTGCATACAAGTCCGTATATTAAACGGCATGCGCTAATGCAGCTTCTTTTGATTTTGTTGTTGTCGTTGCATTCAAGTGAAAAGTGTGTCAAGTTTCGACAAAGATCAAGTACATCTCTGATGGCAATATGAACACATCCGCCACACTCTTTATCACCGCCGCCACCACACCCCCAGCACACATGCCCAGACGCACACACACACACATACACACATAGAGAGCTGATGGTTGCAAATAATGTAAGAAGTCAAATGCATCACTGACGAGCGATTTGCCGTGACTGTGCTTGTGGCGATGACGGTGAATAAACTCCAGAGTTTTGCATTGAAAACAACAACAACAGCAACAGCTAACTGTCTGCAACCAGTAAGCAAAAGCATCACTGCCGCAACGCTGCACAGGAAAAGTTCTCAGGCAAATGCAAAAGCACACACACATACACAACAACACTCTTACATTCGCACACACACTTGCATCGAGTATGTGGCGGCGTGTGTGCTCGTAAATAAGCGCTGCGCTGCGCTGACTTTTCCATTTCCTTTTTATGGCGCCATAAGTGCAGTTTATTGCCAATTTTTCATGGATTTTCGCTGCTTTCCCTTGTTTATGCGTTCGATAAAACTTCTACTTCTTCGCCATTACAACTGTGCTCTTCAATTTTATTTTCACGAATGATGTTCCTTCTTTCGCTTGGGTTTTAAGAGGTCAGCAGGCCTTGTGAGGCATAAAGTTTGCTCAAAAAATCGCAATTTCCAGAAATTTGAATTCGTCCATTAAATCCACTTGCTTGGAAAATTGCACAGTGAAAGTCGCAATTGATGGCTCTCATGTAGAATCGGAAACGGCAAAGCGATTTATTTTCGATAATTATATTGATTGTTGTAAAATTGCTATGATTTAGTTGTTGCATATTTATTATAGAAATTTTCACATAATCACCATTGTGGCATGGTGTTGCATAGAAAGGCCTGTTGGAGCATTGGTTTTGTACCGTTGAGCATATTTAGTTATCGATTAGATTGTGTCAACGAATTTATCTAAAGAAAGGGGCTCAATAAACCACAATTAATATATAGTAAATCTTAAAAATATATAAAAACAGGGTGATCCTTAAATACAAAAATGACAACTTTTAAATACCTTTGCGTAAAAAAGTGTATTTTTGATAAAATATGTATATATGAAATAGGGTGGTTCTAAAATTCATATGTTTGTAAAATATCCAAGCACAAAAAAAATTTTTTTTCTAAAAATATACATAAATTAGTTCCAAATTAAATGTCAGATTCAGGAAATTATACTTTTTGATAAAATATATATTAATTAGGGAGATCTTTAAATGAGGAAAGACAACTTGTAATTTCCTTAGCCCAAAAATGTATTTGGTGTACATATACATATATGTGAGCCTGAAATGCAAAAAGACAAATTTTAAATAACTTAACCTAAAAAAAGTATTTTAGAAATGGAATATATAGAAATTAGGGTGATCCTCAAATAATAAAAACAACTTCTAAATTTCTTAGCCTAAAAAGTGTATGTTAGATAAAATATATGTATTTAAATTAGGGTGATCCTAAACTGCCTAACAATTTTTTAATATCTTACTAAATTTTTTTTGATAAAACATAAAATAATTAAGGCAATCTTTAAATGCAGAAAAAAAACACTTTTAAATAAATTAACCTAAGAAAAGTATTTTATTAAAACATGTACAAATTGGGGTGATCCTAAAAACAATTTTCTACTATCTTAACCAAAAAAGGTATTTTAGGTCAAATTTATAGACATATAAAATTAGGGTGATCCTAAAATTCATAACAATTTTCAAATTTCTTAGCCTAAAAAGTGTAAAATTAGATAAAATATACATATGTATTTAAATTAGGGTGATCCTAAAATGCATAACAATTTTTAAATATCTTACTAAATTTTTTTTGATAAAACATAAATTAATTAAGGCAATCTTTAAATGCAGAAAAAACATTTTTAAATAACTTAACCTAAGAAAAGAATTTTATTAAAATATGTACAAATTGGGGTGGGTCTTTAGGACAATTTTCAACTAACTACTAGCCCAAAAAAAGAATTTTAGATAAAATATAGGTATGTATAGTATATAAATTAGGGTAATTCTCTAATGCAGAAAGACGACCTTTAAATAATTTAACTTAAAAAATTAATTTTATATCAAATATATATGAAATAAGGTGATCCTTAAATACAAAAAATACAACTTTTAAATATCTTTGCCTAAAAAGTGTATTTTAGATAAAATTTATAGACATATAAAATTAGGGTGATCCTAAAATACATAACGCAGGTTTTAAATATCTTACCAAAAAATTTTTTTCTATAAAATATAGATAAATTAGGGTAATATGGTAATTAAATGCAGAAAGAAAACTTTTGAATATCTTGGCCTAAAAAATTAACTTTAGACAAAACATATATTGATTAGGGTGTACCTTAAGTACAGAAAAACAACTTTTAAAAAACTTAGCACAAAAAAAATATATATTAGATAAAATATGCCTAACTTAAGGTGATCCTTAAACAGAGAAAACATACCAATGAATGCAGATTTCCGAAACTTTAACCGAAAGTTGTCACTGTTTTCAAAGAATCGATATTATATATATAGTTCTTTTGTTGCAGAAATTAGGGTGTACCAAAACTCTTATATAACTACGGGAATATAACATTTTTAAATTAGAACTCTTTCATTTGTAGCGCAGATTGTATACTATATATGTATGTACTACAAACATATACGACACTCTCACCCAACCAAAATCGTATTAAAATTTACATGTGATACCGTTATAAATAGCTTTATCTATAGAGGAGGTGAAATTAAGGGGTCTGTAGGTTAATCTGGCCTGTTTTTTGGGCATATTTTTTCATAGAAATTTTTATTCTACAACAGAACTTTTTTCACATATCATGAGGTATATCGTGGAGTGTGTAAACAAATTTTTTCGGAATTTTTGGATGACATCTGTCGGAGAAATGGCTGGGTGACTGAGATGCATTTTTTCACTGGCGGACACGATTTCTCATGTCTGCATCATCTGAAACACAAAAACCCAATTTATTCTTAAAAGTACGTGAATGGTTATCGTCCCTACTAGAATCATGAAAAAATGTTGGTAAATGAAAAAGTAATTAATGTTTTTTTTTTTTAATTTTTCCTCATGTTTTTTACATAAATTTTGTCATAACATTGTCAATAAATTATAAAAAATATAGTGACGATAGCCAGGCGTTTTGTGAACATTAAAAAAAATTAAGCAAATCGGTTGAGTAGTTCGAACGGAATCATATCCGCAAGTTTGTGTGTTTTGAGAAAAACGCGTTTAAAGTTTGAGGTACTGAGAAAGCATACAAAGATGGACATAAACGTTGAAAAATTGACATACCCCTAATTATTATTTTTGGGCCTTTTTCGAAACCTTCCAATGGTAAAGTGGATTTCTGCATTAATTCTAAGGGTATAAGGGAACAGAAAATGCAAAAAAAAATTTGAAAAAAGAGTAACATTGTTATATGGTTTTAAGGACCACCCTAGTATAAATATAAGTTTATAAATATATACGTTTTTTTAATTTTGTACATATTTTCAAAAATTATGTAAGTTTGTTCCCTAGTTTTCTGTACATTTCCGTGTTTTTGAGGTTATATCAAACTAATAATTTATGAAAAGGTATAATTGATTAAAAAATATCACAAAAATACAACCAAAAATAATTTACAATACTACAAATACAGAAGAAACGCTTAAGAGGATTCAGCTAATTTTTGAAGTAATGAAAAGATATTGAAAATTGAAATTTGTTTCGCGTAAAGTTTTTTCGTTCCGACGGAACCAGTTTGCAGGTCCTCAAAAACCCCACATATACGTATGTGCAAAAATGTTTTGAATTCTGAAAAATCCTCTTGCATGATGTTTTAGACCTGAATTGTTAAAATTTAGTTGTCTAAAATTTTCTTCTGCGAATTCGAGTGAATTGAGAATACAAAACCTCACTAAATAATCACCTCAATAAATAATTGCCATTATTTTTCTTGTCATTGCATTCTAGTTTAAGTCAAACAAATCCATTCTAAGCCAATGAGTTGAATGACTTATTACATTTTAATGACTGTTTATATTTTTAGAACACACCACATGCACACGCACACAGTCGAGAGATTTGAAGCATGGCGTTTGTGCTCATTTGTTTGCGGTGAAAGTTCTCGGGAATGTTGCAAGTTCTTTGACCTCTCTTCTAAGTACTTAAATCCAAGAGCACAAAATGCACAAAAGTACACAAAAATGTAAAGCCATTCCATTCAGTGACCGTTAGAACTTTCACTAAACTGTAGAAATGTTAACTTTTAGCTAAAAATGGCGTGCTTAAAGCGCAGCAAATGTGTAAGTAATTAGGTAAACAGTAATCTAAATATAGATTCGTACTATCTCCGCTAAATAATGTGTCTAATCTTTTGGAAAATGCATTAGAAAGTTCGGCATCGCTTAAAATGACTTAATGCGTGTCTGGAATTATAAAAGAAAGTTCTTAATTCATTTACTTGAAAAAGCTTCTAAACTGAAAAGGAGGCAGCACATCAAAGTCTAATGTGCTTGTCTTAATGGAAAGACGAAATGGCTTTACGTTCTCTTAATAAGTTAGAGGGAGTTCTAGTTTAAGGATCTTTCCAAATTGATGCTACTTTATTGGTTTCTATTGAAGACATTTAATATGGCTGGCTTTATTCTAACTGATAATAGTAGTTACGACAACTCCTCGGTTTATTAAATCCGTAAAGTTGGTCAGTTGGTAATCATTAAACTTATCAAATTCGTCTGAAAGAGTGTAAACCTTTTAAAAAATATATATGACCTGGTCTACGAAAAGGGAAAAGGGAGCTAACGTGCGAAAACTAGTTTTCTGGGAAACAGCTGTTAAAAAATATATTATAAATAAGCTTTTCCGACTAAACATTTTTAAACATATTTTAACACCAGTGCCTTCTATCGGACTTATATACATTGGGATAAAAAAGCAAACGAAAATTGTTATTAAATTCCCCGGTTAAATGATATTTCAAGCGAGAAAAAACGTTAACTTCGGCTGCACCGAAGCTAATATACCCTTCACAGAGCACATTTCTATTAGTAACTATGTGTTCAGTTTGTTTGGAAGCTATATGCTATAGTAATCCGATCTGAACAATTTTTTCGCGGATTATATTATTACCTTAAGTAGTAATCCATGTCAAATTTCGTGAAGATACCATGTCAAATGCGAAAGTTTTCCATACAAGAACTTGATTCCGATCGTTCAGTTTGTATGGCGGCTATATGCTATAGTGAGCCGATCTGAACAATTTCTTCGTATATTACATTGTTGCCTTAGAAAATAATCTATACCAAATTTCGTAAATATATCCTGTCAAATGCGAAAGTTTTCCATACAAGAACTTGATTCCGATCGTTCGGTCTGTATGGCAGCTATATGTTATAGTGGTCCGATATCGGCCGTTCCGACAAATGAGCAGCTTCTTGAAGAGAAAATAACGTTTGCAAAATTTCAAAACAATATCTTAAAAACTGAGGGACTAGTTCGTATATGTACAGGCAGCCGGACAGACAGACAGACGGACATGGCTAAATCGACTCAGCTCAACATACTGATTATTTATATATATACTTTATAGGGTCTCCGACGATTCCTTCTGGGTGTTACAAACTTCGTGACAAACTTAATATTCCCTGTTCAGGGTATAAAAATTCTGAGACAGTTTTGTAATAGATTGAATCACTATTATTTTAACACGTTTCAAAGTTGGACACTAGCAAAATGTATATAACAAATATAGTGTATATGGTACTGATACCGTAACAGCCAATCATGCGCAATTTTGCTTTCTTCTATTTCGTTCCAATAATTTGGCCATTTGTCGAAAATATCGTTAATATAATAGAAAGAGTAAAGAACGGACTTTAAGTTAGCACTATTTCGATTGCCCAGGAACTAAACAGTGCATTAACCCAATTTCCATCTTTGAACCCTTTCTGAGTTCCAACAAAATCAATCCATGTATGAAGCGGATAGGTACTGTTGATGACAAATAGGACTGTTGCGATGATTCCTAAGCCAGGGTTGACGGTAAGGAAGGTTTATCTGTGTGTTTGATGTGTGATGTGATGTGATGTGTCTGCTTTCCTACGGCCAAAACCTTGAACATGTTTTTGTCCTTTTCTGTCTATAATTGGACGGTCTGAAGAAAGCAATCGAACAGATGCGGCCATATTTGGTCACTAGGTGAGGAATTGCCTTCCACCAGGATAACCAGAAGATATGTTGCGAAATTATTTTGAGTTCACCATGCAGGCCCTAGCTACCTGCTGATTACTTGATATTACTGTCATTGTCTTTTTGCCTTTATGGACGAGGGTTTTTAAAAAGTGATATTGTAAGCTTTACACACAAAATAATGAATATTTATCGTACCAAACAGTGCCTATGTAGGTTGCCTTATATATTTCGCGATTTGGCAACCACAGTGTTGCAATAAGGTTTTGCAATACGAGCGCTTTTTAAATTGCTTACAGTAATTTAAAATATTCAATTCTGCAAAAAAAAATGGAATTAAATCGCAAACATCGCGTGGTTTATAAACTATTTATTCAGCACTATTTGCTGTTATTAAAATCCGAATTACAACTGAAACTTATAAATAGAAGCCCTGCTTGATTTCCCTATACTTGGCACAATTTGGCATTACAGCTGCTACTGAACCTGATGTTGTTGTGGTTGCTTAACTGCACCTACTGTTGTTGTTGTTTAGACAAGAGGTGAATCGCTGTTACCGCACTGATGTTGTTGTACCGAGGAGTTTGCAAGTTGATGGGAAAAGGCTGACGCGGACTATTCGCGCGCTTACTGCCTGGCGTAGAGTAGTTCTAAGAACACTACAGTGGGCAGACTAGCAGACTAATGTGTTAACTTATATCACCAAGAGTTCAACGCTGTTCTTAATTAAATTTTGGCGAAATTTGGCTGCATCAAGCGCCAGTGCTTATCGATGGTATGGTTAATTCAATCGAGGCCATGCAGAGATCACTCCAAAAGCTTTTCGAAAATCAGTTGTTGTTCCGGAAACAATTGATGCTGTGCACAAACTTATATTGCCAGATCATCAGTTGACCTATCGTGAGATTGACACAACTATAGGCATTAATTGGGCCAGCACATATTCCCTATTGCATGAATATTTAATTGGAGAACAATTTTTTCACGTTGGATCCGACGAACTCTGTCGAGGGCTCAAAAATGGCACGTGACGACTGGTCGAGAGAAGTGTCAAAAAATACGATAACGTTCGAAGCACCGTTATAGTATTTTTTTAACACTTCTCTCGACACATTTATGCCAACGTGACAGGAGATGAATCGTGCACTCGTTCAAAATTAAACAGCAGTCGACTGTTGTTTCGGTTGGATGTTTCACGATGAGCCGAATCGACGCACACGAAGCACTTCGAAGTAAATGGATGCCTGATATTTTTGAAAAACAATAAATTCTGAATGGTACACAATCATTTGCTTTTTAGCTGTCTTTTAAGAAATCTGCAAAACCAACCGTCGAAGGCTTTTCATCACGACAACGTGCGCTGTCACACATCGACTGAAACAACCGCGGTTTTGACCACTTAAAACATCGATTTGTTGAGTAATCTACAGTAAAATAAACTAAGAGTCAACGTTTATCGACATCGGAAGAGGCGGTTGATGCGTGCAAAACCCATGCTTTGGAGATATCGCATTCTGGTTGGCAAAGTGATTCGAAAATCACTTCAAACTCATGCAAAATTGTACAGATTTTAAATTGAGTATATTTTGAAAAAACAATGAAGCGATTTTCTTAATTATCGAAAATTGGTATTTGTGCCTGATCCCGAAATGTGAAAGGCAACCTACGTATTTTATGTAAATCGGATTATTCTCACTATGCTAAATAAAACCTTCAATACTTTTTAACTAGATCTATTACTTCAAACATTTTTGACACTCCTGCATGCGCTTGAAAAGTGCGTAACTCCAATTAAATGTTTTTTATTTCATTCAAATGCCAGTTGCACTATATTATTAGCAACCACTTCATGCCGATATTAAAATACGACTACAACAAACATAAATGCGTCGCAATCAATATTTGAAAGCCATTTGCGCACGAACAAACAAATTATCTTGCACTTGCGCCAATTTTCACAACACCATAATTTCGTCGTTAGCAATTTACGAGCCGATAACATCGCCACAACACAACAAGTGCAACAACACACCGATAGCGACAACAAATTGCCTCGCAAAGGCAAATGCGTGTGCGCATGCGCACGAAATTCCTCCGGTGAAGACGCAAATAGTCAGCGCTAAACATGGCACTTAACGAGCGCCAACATCGGCCATAGCCAGCCAGCAGTGCGACAGCGCGACTGGCAAAAAGAGGCAGGCGCGCATTTATGCTGCGCTGTTAGAGTGCAATTGGCGTGGACCACTCTGAAACCGGTCACGTTAGTTTCCTTCCGGAAGCAATTATTGTTTCCCGCATTGGTGGCGCCAAGCTCGAATACGAGTATTCCCGTTATGGCTTTGCGTTTGGTGTTTTCTATTCGGCCGCCCCTCCACCGCTCCGCTGCCACGAAATAAGCAGCCTTATCTGGCGCATGCGCTTGCGGTTCGCGGCATTCCGTGGCGCGTTATTCATGGTCATGGTCACTGTTGCACTGGGTCAGGCGTGCCTTTGCAGCGCACACGCGCGCACACATACACATACAAACGTACACAAAATATTTACAAACGCGCCAGCGTTTTTGTTATTGCTTTTTGGCGTCGCCTAGCAGCAGTGTTGTCGTTTGCACTGTTTTGCTCCGTGCATTCGCTGCATTTCCTTCAACAACATTTGCGGCACTTTTCGCCATTTCCTTTTAAGCCGATTTCCACTCTGTTCGTTGGCATTTGGCCGAAATTCCGAGAAATTTCTGGTCTGTCAATTAAATTTGATGTGCGGCATTTATGCACTTGACTTCCTTGGCACATACATACATATATACGTGCATAAGTGGAATTCATTGGCGAATCTGTTTTAATAATTGGTGGAAAATTTCTCCAATGTTCATATTTGTATGTGTGTGTGTGTGTGTTGTATGCGTGTTCATCTCGCTGGAAGATAATCATATTTGTGTAAAGAAATTTCAAATTAGGCGAAAGTGCAATTATTGCTTCCTGCCACTTGGAAGAAATCTTGTATGCAGTGTGTATCTAGAAATTAAAAAAACAATATTTTTTTCTTAAAAAAAAAATTTTTTCTAAAAAAAACTATTTTTTTTGACAAAAAAATCATTTCTAAATAATCTTTATAGAAAAAAAATTTTTTGTAAAAAAAAATTCAAAAAAAAATTCTGATATTTTTTTTGACAAAAAAAATTTTTCAAAAAAAATAAAACAATAATTTTTTTTTCAGAAAAAAAAATATTTGTTTTTTTGACAAAAAAAAAAAAAAACTATTTATTTCTGAAAAAAATAACAAAAAAATCATTTTTGAAAAACAACGAAACAAAATAATTATTTTTTTTTCAGAAATAAATATTTTTTTAGAATTTTTTATTTACACAAAAATCATTTTTTTCTATAAATACGATGTTTAGATATTTAAAAATAGTTCTCTACAATATTTTTTTCAAAATTCATATTATATCCGCAGTTATAGCTGTTTTAGTTCAACTTGGTCGGTTTAGTTTTGACTTAAGCAGCAAAGTTCGTTGCTTAAGTCTTTTGCTTAACTTCCACCACAGATTCATATAAAGGAATATTCACAAAAATAATATTATATATGTAAATGTTTCCTACAATCGCTAAAACCACTATATTAATAAATTTAAAACTTTTTCACATAATAAAAATTTAATTTGGGAACCTCATATGCTTCCCGAGAAATGGATAAGTCCAAATGAGGTGCCTGAGAAACGAAAATGACTATTTTTGGGCAAAGAAAGAAAGAAAAAAATTAAGTTTGTATATCAAACGACAAATGTTCAGCAGTTCTCTAATGTAGAAATATTTTTGAATAGAGATGCCACCTGGCGAAAAATTAAAACATTAGAGAATGTGATGCAAAAGTGAAGCATTTTACATAGAATATTATAATTACTATAATAAAAATAATAAAATCAGACATAGAGTTGCCACCTAATTAAAAATATAATTAAAAAATAAAATCAGACATAGAGATGCCACCTAATTAAGAATATAATTCAATAATTTGCAACAAAATGTGTGTGTCAAAGGTAAGGATTTTCAATGTTGTATATCGGGGAAAAATAGAGTTGCCAGCTGACGAAAAATTAAAACCCGAAAATATTAGAGAATGTGATGCAAAAGTTTAGCATTCTACATAGCATTCCAGAAAGTATACGAAAAAAAAAAATAAAATCAGACATAGAGTTGCCAGCTATTTAAAAAAAAATAAAATTTAGTAATAATGGTAACAAAATGTGTGCAAAAGTAAAGATTTCCGATGTAACACCAAAAAAAAAGAAAATCAAACATTTTTAAAAATGGAGTTGCCACCTATGTATATGTATATAAAACAAATTATATGAGTCAAAATACTTTAAACTTTTAAAAAGAGCGTTTAAGAAAAATAAAATACGAATTAAATACGAAAACTATTTTTACGTTCATACCAGAGCAGAGTTGCCATTCAGAAACAAATAATTAAAATTTATTGAAATAATGTAAAGTGTACAAAACATAAGGGTTCTAAGAAACAATTACGAAAGCTATTTAGAAAATTTTAAGCTTAAACATGGCAATAGAGTTGCCACCTATTAAAAATAACAAAACAAAAATTTACAAAAAATGTTCAAAATATAAGAAAACTTTGATGAAATTTTTTTAAAATCTTGCATTCCCATCTAACATATATTGAAGTCCCCACAAGATATCTGATTCAATTTTGGGAATCAATAATATTAAAGAATTTTTTTTTTAATTCAAACAAAGAAATAATAATTTGTAAGTTTAAGTATTTGTTTAAAATGGTGCTTCTCCTCCCACACACATATAAAGAAATATGCATGCCTTAAGCAACAAGTCTAGCTAGCACATTCACGGCTATCAAACACTATCAGAAGCGGCAATCTGTGCATTTTTTGCAATTTTTGTTCTCTCCTCGCGAAATTTGGGTCAAATCGACCGCCCAAACAGACGCCAATCAAACGCGCACTCACGCGCGATCATCAACCAACCCAACTGAGCCGCACCACAACAAGGCAAGTTGAGCCACCGCAACAGGAACAAAAACAAAAACAACAGCAACAATCACAAGAGGAAATCAGCCGTAGAGGCAACAAATCAGCCATTTAACCCACAAATCGGGCAGCCAGCGCAATTTATTGTACCTTTTACGCCATATACTTGCAACACATACATACATACCCACACCTATGTATGTATACACTTAAAAAAAATCAAAACAACATGCGTTCAAGTACCAAGCACAAGGAAAAACAGGCACCGCGCAACCAAGAAAATAATAAATTTCCACACAACATACCAAGAGACAAAGTAAGAGATGGCGATTAAGAGGAGAAAAAGGAAAAATCACACAAATAATGAAAATGCAAAGTTGCCAAGCAAAACGCTGCGGAAAACCCCATTTGAATGCCGATACACACACACACACAATCATACAATGTTGCGGCGCAGAGAAAAAGTAGGTGAAGGTAAGATGCAAGCGATGATAGTTTCACTGGCATCTCCCGAGCGCCCGACCCGCACCAACATGCCACATGCCCCACAACCCACACACACAGACGCACACAGCCACACACGATTTATGCATTGCTTGCTGTTGGCCGGTGTTGTGGGTCAATGTGCTGCTGGCTCCATTGCGATTTCCGTTGCCATTGTCATTGCCACCGCGCCGCCGAGCTGCTGCTGCCGCAAATAAATTGCTTTGCCGCAAGAGCTGCGTTGCGCTGTTGAGTGCTGCACACACACACACACACATATACACGCATACTTAAAGACAAGTAGTTGTATGCAAACTTTGTTGTTTGTTTGGTTTATTAATGTTTGTTTGGCGTTGTTGTTGTTATCAAATGCGATTTTTTATTCGTGGCATTGCCAGCTACGTTTTATTGTTTATCAATAAGCCGGTAACGACTGCACGGGGTCACTGACTTTTTCTGCAAACTGTAAGACCCCATAAATACAACAACATTTGCAAGAAATATGTTAAACACGCGCATAAATGTAGAAATTATTTGCTAAGGAAAATATACTTAAGGAAAGGTAGTGCGGAGACAGAAATAAGACATCCTTAACAGCTGGTTCTGAATTCCCGGAATCGGTTTGAGTTTTATCATGTTAAGAGCCCATATTTTATTATTCAAACTCTGGGTAGTTCAAAATGAAAGGCAGTTAAGCCCAAAAGTTCTCAAAACTACATTTGCGTGCAAGTCGAAGTCACCCCTCGAATGAAACTATAATATTCTAGAGACAAAAGTCAAAAGAGATAATCGATATTATGGGATATTAAAAGCTGCGATCCAAGAAAGTAGAAGGGGAAACCTTACCTTAATTTCATAAGATTGGCAACGAGTCGATACTTCGTTAGTACTCTCTAGCTTTGGATCTGTAAACTGCCTCTGAGCTTGACAAGCGCTGGTTCACACCCAAAACTTGTGCGGCTCTTAGCAAGGTTCAACTCACCACAATGGTAGGTGTTCCGACTAGGCACGGTTCAATATACATCTTGTGGAATGCAAATCGCCAAAGCTATATGGTGAAAGGCGAGGTGAAATTGTCTTGACATTTTCTTTCCAACTTTCCAGTTTTGATAAAACTGGCAAAATATCTAGGATTAATATTACCCACCACAATAAATATGTGGTAAATTCCAAACACGTGTGTTGTGGTCTATATCGAGAAGTGTACGGCAACGCAAAGGATCAGCGTTCTGACACATTACATTATCTTGTTGCCCAATACATAAACTAACTTAACCTAAGCTTCTTTCGACTTTGGATGTACGAGTACTTAATGAGACCCTTGTAAATTTCATAAACATTCAATTTCTTCGATATATTAACAATTTTCACGGTTGTGACAAGATTCATATGGCACTAATCATCCCTTTGCATTGCCCCTAAAATACGGCCATCCAATCAAGCACTTTTTCACTTCGTTTTTCCAGCCACTCAATGAAGGGTTCCACAGCGTTTTGGATTATTGCATACACTTTATGAAAGTCTTTTCACGTCGTATTCTCTTATATGTGACACCCTCAAGAGTGTAAATTAACTTTGCTACGAAACTTGTAAAACGCAGAAGGAAATCGGAGCCTAATATAATATATATATATATACTTATGTCTGTATAACTGACATACAAACTGAACAGTCCGAGTCCAGTCTTTGTATCGAAAACTTTTTTATTTGGTAAGATATCTTCACGAATTTATTGAATTATTGAGATTCGTGGTGTTAGAAAGACTCCAGTCGTCGAGTTTTGGCGTTCACTCCGATGGATGAGCGTCTAGCCACAATCCGCATCAGTGCAAACTTTTTCAGCATAACACTGATTTGCGGCCATGCCCCGATGGAAGAGAAGGACGATATGACCAAAGACGCCTTTTATGAGTGACTGGAGCGCATTTATGATGACTGCCACAGCCACAATGGGCAAAGAAGGCATCTTTGGTATAACAGAAGGAAAATTCAGCCTCCATGGCGAAACCTCTCCAAATAGTTGAGGCTGATCAACTTCGTAGGCGCCGGAAATATAGTCTGTAGTGTTAGATTCCAGCAAGCTACTTGGCTGTCTCCGGGTCGAATTGTTCAAAACCAGATCGATCTTGTTGTGATAGATGGCCGACATGTCTCCAGTGATTTTGACATGCGAACGCTCCGAGGTCCAAACATTGATTCGGACCACTATCTTTTTGTAGCGAAGACACGCGCCCGCCTCTGTACAGCAAAACACTACCGTCAACAAATACAGGGGAGGTACGATGTCGAAAAGCTACTATCACAACCGACAGCGAAGCGGTTTTCTACTCAGCTTTCACTCCTGCTCTCTGAGAGCACTCATTAGCAACGCGGTATAAGGGAACTGCGAGACGGTATTTCAAGCTCCTTAATTACAAACGAAACTATTGGTTTTCGGAAAATGCAAAAGAACAGCTGATACAACGAGGGGTGTCGTGCCGCAGTGGAGAGAAAACCGACAGCCTACCAGGCAAGTTTTCGATAGACCACAAAACATACTACCACTTCGTAGATCTTAAAGCCGTCTTGGACAGCACGAAAAGGAACTGCCTCTATGCCGCTATGTCTGAACTTAGTATCCCCGCTGGAGAAAATAACACGAGCTTTAGAGCTAATTAGAGAAGGTACAAACGTCTAAAAGAGTGTACAGCTGCTGTCGTACGCCGATGATATTGATATCATTGGCCTCCAAACCCGCGTCGTTAGTTCTAATTCTCCAGACTGGATAACGAAGCAAAGCAAATGGGTCTGGTGGTGAACGAGGGCAATACGAAATATCTCCTATCATCAAACAAACAGTCGTTGCACTCGCGACTAGGCTCCCACGTCACTGTTGACAGTCATAACTTCGAATTCGTAGATAATTCTATTTATTTTGGAACCAGTATCAACTCCACCAACTATGTTAGCTTGGAAATCCAAAGCAGAATAACTCTTGCCAACAAGTGCTACTTCGGACTGAGTAGGCCATTGAGAAGCAAAGTCCTCTCTCGACGAACAAAAACCAAACTCTATAAGTCACTCATCAGCCCCGTCCTGCTTTATGCTGCAGAGACATGGACGATCACAACATCTGATGAGTCGGCTTTACGAGTTTTCGAGAGAAAGGTTCTGCGAAAGATTTATGATCCTTTGCGCGTTGGCCACGACGAATATCGCATTCGATGGAACGATGAGCTGTATGAGATATACGACGACATCGATATAGTTAAGCGAATAAAAAGACTGCGGCTTTGCTGGCTAGGTCATGTTGTCCGAATGGACGAAAACACTTCAGCTCTGTAAGTATTCGACGCAGTACTCGCCGGGGGAAGCGGAAGGAAGAGGAAGACCTCCAGTCAGTTAGCAGGACGTGGTGGAAATGGACCTGGCTTCGCTTGGAATATCCAATTGGCGCCAAACAGCGAAAAGAAGAAACGACTGGTGCGCTGTTGTTAACTCGGCTATAATCGCGTAAGAGTTGTCTACGCCAGTAAAGAAGACAATTGAAAATTAAGAAATGCAACTCTGTAGGGTGTATTGCCTCAGTGTATCAGAGGTTATCATTTTGTCTCGTTTTTAATGAAAATTCATTTTCAGCTACCACAAGCTGCTCACTTATCGCAATGCCCTCATATAGCAACAATTTTCATTTTTCATTCATTAAATTTTACTTTTAATTTAAATTAATTTATTATGCTTTCAAACAATAACAAGCAAACACCCACTAATGCTTTTAATTACTTTCATAAGGCACTTGGCATTCTCCTAAGCGAACGCCCAAGTCAAGCGAGGCATTTCGTATGCAACACGCGTCCACATTTGATAACCTCAAAATCCAATTTCCACAATTGATTGCCGAATGCAAATAACCGAAGAGAATTCATTGAAATCCAACAATTCTCAATTCACCAGCGGCGGGGCGCGCATAAAATGCTCGATTGCGATTAATGGAATCAGTTAAGGTAATTCAGTCACTGCTTTCGTGGGATGCACACACATATACACATGTATCTATGTGTGTATGTATGTATGAGCGCAATGTCATTGTTGTTGTGTGAAATTGAAAATTCATTACTTATTATTATCGATTCGGCGAATTAAAGCTATAAAAGGCCAGCGGCGCAATTGTGGGCGTTTCTTTACTTTCTTCAATGCGGTAACGCGAGCCGCACTCCATCAAAGTGCCACACAATTGATTTGTCAATCGGCGAGGGCAGCCGTGTAACTCGCTTTCCAACTCGCGAGCTCAACCAGTGATTTAGTACAGTTAAAAGCGCAGTAAAAGAAGAGAGTTTTTATTGAAAATGCGAAAATATTATTTAATAATTGCTTTATTCGGCGCTTACCTCGCCACACATCGGCACGGGGCGCAGGCGCTGAGCGCATTTCGGCCGGCGGTGCCGCCACCGCCACGCTGGAGTGCCAATATGCAAATGCTGCGGCGTCACAACAGTATGTGGTAACTATTTCAAGCCATACAAAATATACAAAATGAATAATAATTGCAAAAAATCAATAATAATAATTTTTTTATACGCAAACGTGTTGAATGAATGAAAATTAGATTTTGTTTTTTGTTTTGCGCAGACGCGGCCTTCGAATTTT
Source organism: Bactrocera neohumeralis (assembly GCF_024586455.1). Lineage (NCBI taxonomy): Eukaryota > Metazoa > Arthropoda > Insecta > Diptera > Tephritidae > Bactrocera > Bactrocera neohumeralis. The sequence goes on along the minus strand of NC_065922.1, from coordinate 7,596,875 downwards.
GGTCCGAGGATGATGATACGAATCTCTGGGAGCATTGTGGCCTTTTCGAGGGCGATATTATGCTGCACCGCGAGTGGTTGCGTAACGGTTTACTGAAGGAGAAGTTCACATGGCCCGACGCGACGGTGCCATTTTACATCGACAGCAACGATTTCAGTGAGTATGGGACAAATGAAGAATTTGTGGTGAATTGAAGTGGCAGAAAAATTGAACAGAAAAAAACTTGGTATTCGAGAAATCCCAAAAATTTAAAAATTCAAATTAACATGTGAAATAATCAATAAAAAAAATTAATTAAAAGAATAAAATAAATAAGTTATTAAAATTAAATTAAAAAAACAAAAAAAAAAATGAAGAAATAAAAATAAAAGCAATATTAATTAAAAACTGTTTTTAATAAAATTAAACTCGAAAAAAAATAAAAAAATTAAAAAAAAATAGTAATTAAAAAAATAAAAAAAATATATATGGATAAGTAAATAAAATTATTAAAAAACTTAATAAATTAAAAAAGAAGTAATTGAAAACAAGTATTAAAAAGAAATTATTAATAAAAAAATTAAATAAAGAATAAAAAAGTTAAATTAATAAATAAAATAAAAATTAGTTAAAAAATAAAATAAATAAATTAAAAAAATTTAATTAAGAAATAAAAATAAAAACAATATTAATTAAAAAACTGTATTTAATAAAATTAAACTCAAAAAATAAATAAAAAACATAAAGAAAAAATTAATATTTAAAAAATTATAAAAAAAATATTAATAAAAAAATTAAATAAAAAATAAGCAAAAAAAGTTAAATTAAAAGATAAAACTAAAATTAATTAAAAAAGAAAATACATAAATTAAAAAAGTTAAAATTAAAAAATATATAAAAAAAAAATTTAGTTAAAGAATGAATATAAAACAAAATTAATTAAATAAATGAACTTAAAAAAATTGAATTAAAAAAATAAATTTAAAAAGTAAAAACAAAGTAAATTAAAAAACTGTACTTAAAAAAATGTACATTAAAAAATTGTATTTGAAAAAAATTAAATTCAAAAAATAAAACAAAAAACATTTAATATTTAAAAAAATTAAAAAATAAATTAAATAAAAAAATAGATTAAAAAGTTAAATTAAAAAAAATAATAATAATTAAAAAATAAAAATAAAAGGAAAATAAATTATAAAACTGTACTTAAAAAAAATTTTAAAATTTATTTTAAAAAAAATTAAATTAAAAAATTAAACAAAAAAATTAAAAAAAAAAATAAATTAAAAGACTGTACTTACAAAGTATTACATTTAAAAAATTTATTTAAAAAAAATTAAATCCAAAAAATAAGACAAAAAAAAATTAGTATTTAAAAACATTTAAAAAAAATAAAAATAAATTGAATTAAATTAAAAAAAGTTAAATTAAAACAAAAATAAAGTTATAAAATAAAAATAAAAGCGAAATAAATTAAAAAACTGTACTTAAAAATATTAAATAAAAAAATTTATTAAAAAAAATTAAATTCAAAAAATAAAACAAAACAAATTTAGTAATTAAAAAAATTAAAAAAAATAAAAATAAATGAAATTAAATTAAATTGAAAAAGTTAAATTAAAAAACAATAATTAAAAAATAAAAATAAAGAAAATAAATAAAAAAACTAATAATTAGAAAACTAAATTAAAAAATAAAAAAAGTTAAATTCAAAAATAAAAATTTATATTAAGAAAATTAATTGAAAAAAAATTATAAAAAAAAAATATTAAAAAAATAAAAAAAACCGAAAAACTTTAGTTTTTAAAAAATTAAATTTGCTGAGTGGTGTAAACGTCGATAATCTTAAAACACAGCAATAAACATTAAAAAATAAGCTAATTATTCACCGGTGTGCAATAGAATTCCAGCGAATTGTGGTACATACATACATACATGCGCCCTTGCATTCAAGACAAAAGACTTAAGCAACAAACCTGAATGTTCATTTTGTAATAAGAGTGGGTTCCCGTGTTCTTGCATTGATATTCGTGCAAAATAAGTATAAAATTTAATGATTCTTCGCAATAATCAAAAGTAAACACAAACATTTTTATATATTTTTATTAAAATCTTTAATTTCTGAGTTAAAAGTCACCATTATTTCTACCTTATGACAAGTTTACCTGCAACTTTCAAAAACTTTACAGAAAATCTTATAGGAACTTGACTTCTAAATACGGAATAAACACCTAAAACTTTGAGAACAGAAACAGATGAGTAAAACTCTTCATAAATTCAATTTCTTTTATTGGTGTAGAGTTTACATTTTTAACTGTCCGACCACAATGGCTGTGGAAAACCCATTATGAGTCTTGCAATGGTGGAGTGTAGTAGTAGAGCTGGGATATTTCTCTTTAATATTTTTCGAACATATCTATTGAAAATAATTCCGAAATTTTTCAGATTTGATTTTTTCATAAAATCAGTCACACTTTGCAAAGCACAAAGTCCACTGCCTTTGGATTTCGCCAACTTTAACTTTTATAACTGTGTAATTCACAATAGTTACCTAAGAGATTTTAAAGTACTCTTTTTCCTTCCTACTCTACCACAGACCAAACGCAAATGATGACGATTTTGGAGGCCTTCAAAGAGTATCACGAGAAGACTTGCATCCGATTTCGACCTTACAAAAAAGGCGACACCAATTGGATAATCATTAAAGGCAACTACACCGGCTGCTGGTCCAGCGTGGGACGCCGACAAGGCGGACAGGTTTGCACACACACACACACACACACACCCCAAAAAATTAATAATATGCACAACCGTTACTAAAACGCAGGTACTTAACCTCAATACGCCGCGTTGCGTCTCGCATGGCGTCATCGTGCACGAACTGCTGCACGCGCTCGGCTTCTATCACCAGCAAAGCTCGACGGAACGCGACGAATACGTGAAGATCAACTGGGAGAACATACTCGACGGACATGCGCACAACTTCAACAAATACGCACGCACACACATCACCAACTTCGGCGTGGAGTACGATTATCAGAGTGTCATGCACTACAGTTCGAAGGCGTTCACGAAGAACGGCAAGCCGACCATTGAGCCGCTGGTAAGAGGAACTGAGCTTTGCTGGTACTAGCTTTCCAGCTTTGTTTTTACTTTCCAATCCCTTAGGATCCATATGCCTCTTTGGGTCAACGAAAAGGTCTCTCTGAAAAGGACATATCCAAGCTGAACGAAATGTACCAGGAGGACTGCAATGAGGATTACCTATTTAGCTTTGATCGGCTGGGCTCATACTTAGACGAATTGTTGGAGTATTTTCAAAATAGTTTATTTAGTCGAAACCGTCCGGAGGAACGTACACAAAATGTAAAAAATGAAATGTGATTTCATACATTTGACTTGGATTGAGTTAAAAAAAATATAAAAAAGAGTTTTTTTATAATAAAAAAAGTATATAAAAAGTAAATACTAGCAAAAAGTAGTAACTTAACGGTATTAATCTCATTGTGCTGCCAGTGTAGCTGTCATGTTTGTAGCATTATTGTGTGCTTTTGGACACCTTTATGCATAGAAAGTGAAATGTCTTAGTTCCTCCAATGTGCTCTCGGCAAACTGTTTAAAGAAGTGTGTAATTACAACGAAATGAAGCACAAAATACCATTAATGCCTCACCTCACGCACTTCCAAGTTGACGTCATCGGCCAAATGTTCGATTGCTTTCTTAAGCTCCGCGCACCAAACACCCTGCAAGCCGCGCAGACTGAAACGCGCCAACAAGCGGAAGAGCATGCACATGCGCATGCGCAACAAATCATCGCTATTGCTGAAAAGCGCTACTAAATTCAACTTGCCGCTGAATATGACGCGCTCCACCAAGTCCGCATTTTCCGGCAACTCGCGCAGCACGCATATCAACAGGCCCAAAATGCAGTTCGAGATGCGCACCGCATTGGCGTTCTTGAAATCTGTAAATAAAGCGATTGTTTAGAAGCTGCGTATTACTTTTGCATTATTTCCACCGCTAACCATGTTGCAGCAGGTTGATGAGCAGTTCGTTTGCCGCCAGTATGGCCACTGCATCGCAGAATTGCGTTAGGAACTGCAGCTTCAAGTGCACCAAGTGGCAGATGAGCTCATAGAGACGCGATGTGGTGCATATTTCCTCGTTATTCAACTCCTCCATGGGGCGCACGGCACGCCCGCCGTGCGGCTGTGTCAAGGAGGCGCTCGAATCGCCGGTGCCCTTGTGGCAAATCAACAATTTGGAAGCATACATCAGATTGGGCACGAGCTTTACGTCGATGTAAACCTGCAAGGCGTTCGGAAATTAACGGTTTTTGTTATTGTAATTATTTGCGACAGAATTGCTCTTCTATTTACATTTTGTATCAGCTCAATAACACAGGGTGACTCATCGGCTACAAATGGCAGCGATAATAGTTGAGCTACGCTGTCCACCACTTTCGGTATGGCCTTTGAATTGCGCAGTGGCGCCACTATGATGCTCACCTAATGTAATATGAGTTTCGCTTTAAAAATTTTGAATTTTCGGCATTTAGTTTCTATGAGACATACCAAATTGTGCTGCTTCAAGGAATCCAATTCACCGTCTAAAACTTCTTGCATTGTGCGATTCAAAAACGCCAGCCACTCATCATTTTCAATAGGTGGGCTCTGCGACTCATCGCAGGAGTCCCAACCAGGCAGCAGACATGGTGGTGAATTTCTAAAAATATACATGTTAATCTATAAGATAACAGTTTAGGCTCGTGTTCTGAGTCACTTACTCGGTGCTGCGCTTTTCATCGGCAGATTGCGCCATGCTCTTGCTGCACTTTTGCTCCTTCTCTCTGTCTCTGTCTTTATCTTTCTCTCTGCGTTCATTGGTTTTGCGCTGCGCTTCCACATCCAAAGTCTGCCCTAAGCGCAGTGAGAAATTGTCCAAATTCTGGCTGAGTTTGCGCTTTTCCAAATCCTTGCTGCGCGCTACTTTCACATTCGCATTCGTATTTGGCGAAGTGTCTTGCAACTTGGCATTATCGGAGGGAGACTTTTGTTGCGACTGTTGCATTTGCTGTGGTGGCGAGGTGTGTGTGTTTTCCGTATACATAAAATTGTCATTCATGTGGTTGAGTATCATGTTGTTGTTGCCGCTGACGAAGCAAGTTTGTGAATTGATTGCAGGCGCCGCCACAGCTGCCTCCGTTACAATATTGAAGTGGGGCACAAGAATGTCGCCATTGAGGGCTTTCAGTTCGGTTGCATCTCGGAAGGATTGATCAGCGAATGGCACAGTAAGGGTGTTCTCTTCAACATCCGTTTCGAGATTCTCAATATCACTAGGGGGTATAGCGTTAATACTGTCACGTGATGACGTCAGATTGTCGTTTGTGCAATGCGAAGTGTTTGCGAGATTCATGGAAGCAATACGTTCCGAGAGCTCCTCTGTTTTCGAGCTGGAACTACTTTCAATAATAAATAAAAAATAAGTATAAAATATGTAGTTGTTTTACTACCTTTGTGAGCGTGAAGTTTTTGAGTTTTTTTGTTTTTGTGGGTTAGTAAATGGCGAATTATTCGCTTTGATGCCGGCGATGAAGAGTTTGCCTTCTACAAATGGATGACAAAGTATTTGTGTCCAAGATATGCGCAACGACGGGTCTTTTTCCAGCAATCCCTGTACACTCATGTAATTGTTATCAATTTTCATACTATTTTCTTTCATTTGCATTAAAAACTTACCTGCAAAAATGAGCGGCAATCGCTACTTAAGAAGCTTGGCCACTTAACCTCTTCGTGTTTAATCAATTTCACCAAATGCAATATAGACGTTGTACAGAAAGGCGGCGCACCGGCCATGCACTCATATGATATACAGCCCAAAGACCACAGGTCAGCCTGATGGTCATATGGTCGCTCAGCCAGCAACTCTGGCGCCATATATAAGGGTGTGCCTTTGATGGAAGTCAGCACATGCGTACCCATGGTCATGTTGCGCGCCAAACCGAAATCACACAATTTTGCATGTAAATCCTCATTGAGCAACACGTTTTGCGGTTTGAGATCGCGGTGCAGTATGCGATTGGAATGCAGATAGTAAAGTGCCGATACTAAATGGCAAATGAGACGCTGTGCCTTTTCCTCTGGTAAAGCGCCACTGCGCGCCAGGTAGCGATGCAGGTCTATGAGCGCAAATTCAGTGACGACAATCAGATCGTTTTTCGTCTCGAACGATTCCAGCATTTCAATGACATTCGTATGCTTTAGATGCGCTTGTATTTCACATTCTCGTCGCAAATTTTTCAGCTCCCGACTACTGCGACCGCGCTGTATCAACATACATAAATATTTTTAATTTCGTACTGCGCACTTTGTTTACAGTTATTGTTATAATATATAACTTACTTACCTTGGATATAACCTTTATGGCTACGACTTGTGCATCCTCTTTGCGTATGGCTTTGTAGACCCGCCCAAAGGATCCTTCGCCTATAAGCGCACTCACTGTGTACCGATTCATGACTACTATGGAACTTTGAATCTTTTCATTTATTATTTCGAATACAAATTACTCTACAATGTGTATTGTAGAGTTATTCACATATTTTCACGTACTACTATATTACTTTTTACTTCTTTTTTAACTTTTATGTGCAAATCTCCTTTTTCGGATTCCGTACACAAATTTGTTCAGCTACTTGCACATATTAATTTGTTGTTTTGTTTTGTTTTGCTAAATTAGTTTTCTTTATCAAAACTGTCAGAATTTTTCGGCAAAAGAATACCAAAACAAAACGTTAACTTGTTGCGCGTTACCTTACGTTATCAGCTGTACCGGCATCTTTTTAACGCTAGATGCAGGCTTGCCATTACTCATGTATAGTTTTCTGCTACCTTTATGAATGAATTAAATACAACACTGTTATATTTATGTGTGTATATAAAGACAAAAGATATTTGACAGAGAACTTTAGCTAAGAATACTCTTTATATATACATATTTATAAATATATCATAAACGTTCTCTGTAGCTGGTCTTAATTAATCAACAATTTTTTAATAGCTTGAATTGTTTAATCAGAAGTATTCATTCCAAATATATATCAATTATATTATACAAAGTAAATATATCCTATCAAGTGTTTGTGTTACTGAAAAAAGTCAAGTGTTTACTTTGCTATTGCATTCTTGATTTTACTTTAAATGAGCGTTTGAGTGACGTCCAAGTCAATTTGTATGAAGTGTCTATTTTTTATATCAAAAACTTCCCTTAGTGAGATTAATTGGCTGTACGACTGACAATTTTTAATTCCTACGCGCCACACAACCACAATCTTCCGATTAAACCGTCCTTTACCAAGTTTTTGGAATGCCGCAAAACCGGAAAACTTTTATTTATCAGCTGGTTGTTTTACTGGTTTCTTGCATAAATTCTTTTGGTGCACTGTTGTTCCAACGTTAGAGTGAGAACACATATACTAAGAATTAGAATTAAACTTAGCGAAAGGAACACGTATGTGTTTCATTGTAGGTGGCACTTCTCCACTTCTAATTTTAGAACAATTGTTTGTTATCAAAGTTTATCTCTTCCTTGCACGCATAAAAATAGTTCCGAAGAGCTTGTTTTCTATCTTATATAAACGCATAACTAAAAAAAACCCTATGGTAGTGTAAGAGAGTGTTAAGATGACGCGGATGATAAGTTTAACGTATCAGAAAACCCCACGTATGCTTAGAATTATAAGTGTCGCTGGCAAAGCAATCAATTTATGTATCTATATCTGAAACATTCATACTAGAAACTATTTGCTATTTCGCATGTTTTAAATGAATGTATTCACATGCATTTATTTATATATTGTTGCTAAATCAAGTAGAGGTTGTAGTATGTAACAATCGTTCGAAGTGATCACAATTAGTTTCAAGTGCGGCTGGAGCAACTTCTACTAATTTATTAAATATTTTTAATTTACAGTTATTAAATAATCATGACTCTATCGGAAATTTCAAGCAAGTTCACTGAAAAAACGTTGGATGAGATCATCCAGAAAGCCGGTGGCACTAAGCACACTTCCTATAAATTCGGCGAAGGTTTCAAGAAAGGCGACTCCTATCTGAGTAGAGTGTATCGACTTGCCGTCTACGGCGTAAATGAAACTGATGGGTAATTGCTTTCAGTTATAAAATTAAATGAAGTAAAAGTAACCAAAGTTTTTATTCCAGCTCAACAGTCGAAGTGCATCTGATTTGTAAAGGCATGCCGGATAATGTTGCGCGCCGGAAAGTCTTTCACTCAGCGGATTTCTTCCGAAATGAAATAAATTTCTACACCAAAGTGGTGCCTGCTTGGGAAGATTTTCAGGCACGTCATAAGCCTGCCAATCCATTCACAGAATACCCAAAATGTTTTGCTTCGCACTGTGATGGTCAAAATGATTTCATTGCATTGGAAAACGTCAGTTTCCGTGGTTATAATGCGCCTAATAGGCAAGATTATATATCGCTGGAAGATGCCATTTTGACAATGCGCACATTGGGACGTTTCCATGGTATTTCATTAGCATTCCGTGCCTTAGAACCCGAAAATTTTGAAGCGGCGGCAAAGGGTTTGGAGGTAAGTCGCTAAATATATGTATTATCTCTAATTTTTTTTTATGTAAATTTTTTTTTTATAAGGAAACTTACTATAATGAAGCCAAGCGTTCATGGTATATCGGTTTCCTCGGTTTGGCCTGTAATGTTGCTAAGGATGCGGTGGAAAAAACTTATTCCGGCACGGAATACGAAACCATAGCTAAGAAGTTTTTGCAACCTACACCGTTGTATGATGATCTTATCAAACTTGTTTCGACGGATTGTAAGTACACTTGCACTTGACTTTTGAGATTTCTTTTACATTTATCACACAAAAAATCAGCACCACTCGCGGCTATTGGTCATGGCGATTGCTGGACACCAAACTTTTTGACCCGTTACTCCAAGGACAAGCATCCAGAGGCTATCATTATCATAGATTTCCAATTAGCACGACGCGCTTCTATCGCCGTGGATATATCATTCTTTATCTACTCTTGCACAAGTGAGGCCCTACGAGAATCTCACTACGAACAGCTGTTGAAGGTAATTTTTAAGAATATTTTTTTTTTGTGTTGACTAGTAAACTTCTTCATCGTAACGCTTTTAGGAGTATCACCAGAGCGCTTGTGCGTTGATCGCCGATTTAGGTGCTGATCCGACGAAGGTCTTCAGTTGGGAAGCCTTCCAAGAAGAATTGCGCCGTTTCGCGCGTTTCGGTTGCGGCATGGGCATTGAGTCATTGCCAATGTCATTGATCGAGGACGACGAAGTGGCCGATTTGGATGACATGAAGGAGGATGCAGTGCTCACCGATGTCTGGGACATTAAGCCATTCAAAGAGCAAAACAAACGCGAACGTATTGCACAGATTTTCAAGCATGCCATTGACCAAGGCTACATAACAAACTAAGCTAACAAAGTATGTCCGCATTTATATATGTATTAATAAATAGTAAATAGCTAGCAAAATATATGTATGTGCAGGGTTTCCTATGTAGTGCTAAACTTAAACAAAACTACAAGCAATATTTTAGTATTTTACACTTTTATTGTATAAATTTGAATAAATATCTACAAACACTGTCCCTCGTTCAGCACACACCACTTCGGTATGACGGCGTCGGGTTTAATGCCACGCGACAAAAGACGTTCGCGATAGCGTAAGAACCGCGTCTGCACCAGCAAGCTCGATAGTTTCGGATTCGCCCACAACCGTTCAGCGGCAGCACCAGCGCGTGGCCATATGCGTGCCTCTGTTACAAAAATATGTTTTTTTACTGCTACATCAATTATCTTCATTTTCACCACACTTACCCACTGAACTTTGATCCACAAACTCACTCCACATGCACACTTCACCGCCCAACACGAGCGGATGCACTTCCATGCGATTATCATAAACCTTCTTCCAATTGTGGTATTCCGTGCGTCCCCAAAAACCATGATCCAAGTACCAGGCATCCTTCGTAGACACTATAATGCGATAGCCCTTCAGCAGCAAATCGTTATTCAGTGTTTTATCCGATTCCACCCACGTTTGTATGATGTAACGCTCTTTGGGCAGGTGCTCGACTATAATATCGGGGTCTGTCAAATGACTCGACCACAGTATCACCGATTTGGGTATGGGGTTACGTGCATACTGTCGCTGCGTTACATTATCCCACGAGTCCAAGTTTTTCTGATGAAACTCCGCCCATAGCTTATAAAAGCTGCGTAAACTCAAATCATAACCCGTGTCGCGCATGCGTCGCGTAATCTCGTCTGTGCGATTCCAGCAGGGTATAAACACCTCATCGCCACCCATATGAATTGTCTCTTCGGGTGCATTCACCTCGGCGAGATCTTCGTAAATCTCCTTCATTATGCCGTACATATTCTCGTTAAGTGGATTCAATTGTCCACACGGCGGCTCAATGCAATACGAACGCCAAGGCTGTTGATTGACACATACCGCCATGTTGCCCAGCCCCGACATGGGACCCCACTGCCAACCATTTCCAGCATGTGAGGGCCCATCAATTTCGATAATAATGCGTATGCCGCGCAGGCGCGCGTAGCGCACCATGTTTTGAGTGTCGACGCGGCTGTAAACCAAATCGGGTCCGTAGGCGCCAAACCTAGTGGTGAAATGTGGTAAAAGGGGCACTCGAGTTAGTGCAAAAGCCATTCGGATTCAACTAATGTTGTACAACTTTTCTTTAATTTTTCACTTCTTTCATTATTACTAACACTCATCAACCATTCCTCCATCATTCGAATACTTACTGCTGTAATTCGGGAACCCTCGTGATTTCCAGTGGAAAGCTCTGCGAATCGACCACATGCCAGTGCAGCACATTCATCTTCGAGGCTGCCATACCGTCCAAAACGCGACTGATCACCCGCAAAGGCATAAAATTGCGAGCGGTGTCCAGCAGCAAGCCACGATGCGGGTAAATGGGTCCGTCGCGCACCCGAGCAGCTTTCACCAACAGCAGACCATTTCTATTTTCAATGCAAGCACAACAACAACTATAGTACATGAAATGGAAGTAAATATAATCATAAGTCAAACCTACTCTTTGCTGCCCGTTATGAGATTGCTCAGGGTTTCCAGCGCATGCCTGGCGCCGTAAACTGTTTGTGCTTTGACATCAACAAATGTGGCCATTTCTAGTTCCAATAAAAAAACACGTTAATCATTGAATTTATTCTGTACCGTTATGCGTCAGCCCCACCTGTTGTTCGCAGACTCAGCTGATAAGTTTCATTCGTGCCCCAGTCCAACACCAAACTATTCGAACTCACTGTAGTCTTCACGTAGACCTCTTTGCTAGTCGGTAGCGAACAGTTCCGCAGACACTCTTTCAGCATATTACTGACGAAAATGCGATTCGATTCGCGCAAATACTGCGTCGTAGCCGGGTCGGGCGCCACCACATTGAAACGAACCTTCCACGGATCGAAACGCACGCGCTCGTTGGATAAGTTGCAGTCGCCGGTGGGCATGGGCCAGATAGCGCCATATCTGCCGCATGAGAGGCGACAATCGTTCTGGCTCTCGAAGCGCTTGGCATCGCCGATATTTGCCGCCGAATCGACGACACACAAATCTGTTGAGGTGCAGATCCATTTGGCGCTGAAATGGTATTACAAATAAAAATTATGAATGCTTACTTATGTATTCTGGGTAATAGATTCGGTCGACTTAAGCTTAAGAAATAAGTGAATCCATTCTAAGGCATACATAAACTCTCTCTCTCCCATCCGTCATTGAATAGTATTTTCCCAAAACTACTAACAATCCATCAACTCTATGACATTATAAGTACAGTTTAAGAATAATTTCATAGGATTGTGCACATTTTTTTTTCCAACATTGAACAGCCCACTTTTAACGGGTGATCGAAGTAGAGGTACTTTTTTCAATAGCCTTTTTTTTACTTCGGGCCCAATTTTGTTCAGCGATGAGGCCATTTCTGGTCACAGTTTCGTGTGGTTTGTGGACCGGTGGAATCATCGATCCACGTTTTTTCAAAAATGATGACGGTGAGATGATTTGATGCCTAAAATTGAAGCTCTTGATCTCGCCGACATTTGGTTTCAACAAGACCGCACCACTTCCCACACATTGCATTAATCAATGCACTTATAGAGAGAACACTTCAGAGAGCAGATAATTTCATTTTGTTTCGGACCGGTCGATTGGTTACCAAGATCGTGTGATATCACACCATTAGACTTTTCTCTCTGGGGATATGTAAAGTCCAAAGTCTATGCGGAAAATCCCGCTTTGATGCAGGCCTTGGATCAAAACATCGCTCGTGCCATTCACCAGTTACCAGTCGAAATGATCGAACGAGTCATTCAAAATTGGACTCAACGGATGGACCATCTGTGACGAAGCCGCGGCCTACATTTCAAAGAGATAATCTCTCGAATGATATTAAACACACCCATAATCTTACAGTCATTGGACAAACAATAACCTATTTTTTTATTGTGTTGAAAATGTAAAATTTTTTACCGAAAAGTGATAAATTGCGGAAAGCATTAATTTTTTAATTAATTATAATTTTTTTTTCAATTTGAAGAAAAGTGCTGCAGAGTCACATCGAATGCTTGTCGAGGCATATGGGGATCATGCTCTATCAGAATCTCCATGCAAAAGATGGTTTCAATGGTTCAGAGATAATGATTTCGACGTGAGAAATGAAGAACGTGGAAAACCACCAAAAAAGTTTGAAGACTCAGAACTGCAAGCAATATTGGATGAAGATGATGCTTTGAGTCAAAACAGCACAACAAACAATTTCAGAGCTTTTGAAAGCTATGCGAATGATCCAAAAGTGTGGAAAGTGGGTGCGACATGAACTGAATGATAGGCAAATGGAAAAACCGAAAAACACTTGTGAAATTTTGCTTCAAAAACACAAAAAAAAAAAAACAGTTTTGCAATCGAATTACTATAATACTGGCGATGTGGATTTATTTTAAGATTAAGAAATACTCTTTTTTTCTTCTTTATTGGCGTAGACACCGCTTACGCGATTATAGCCGAGTTAACAACAGCGCGCCAGTCGTTTCTGCTTTTCGCTACGTGGCGCCAATTTTATATTCCAGGCGAAGCCACGTCCTTCTCCGTCTGGTCCTTCCAACGGAGTGGAGGTCTTCCTATTCCTATGCTTACCCCGGCGGTTCCTGCGTCGAATACTTTAAGAGCTGGAAACTCGCAACGTCGACTCATCAGTTGTTGTCATCGTCCAAGCCTCTGCTCCATATAGCAGGACTGGAATTATGAGTGACTTATAGAGTTTGGTTTTTGTTTGTCAAGAGAGGACTTTACTTCTCAATTGCCTACTCAGTCCGAAGTAGCAATATCATCGGTATTAGTATTAGTTTCGCGGGGATACCAAATTCAGACATCGCGGCATAAAGGCAGCTCCTTTTCGTGCTGTCGAAAGCAGCTTTGAAATCGACGAAGAGGTGGTGTGTGTCGATTCTTCTTTCACGGGTCTTTTCCAAGATTTGGCGTATGGTGAATATCTGGTCGGTTGTTAATTTGCCAGGTCTAAAGCCACACTGATAAGGTCCAATCAGTTTGTTGACGGTGGGCTTTAATCTTTCACACAATACGCTCGATAAAACCTTATATGCGATGTTGAGGAGGCTTATCTCGCGGTTGTTGCGCAGATTCCTTTTTGTGGATTGGGCAGAGAACACTTAAATTCTAATCGTTGGGTATGCTTTCGTTCGACCATAGCTCCATCGTCATCGATTAGGAAATCGAGTATGCTCCGGTCTTGAAACCTTCTGTTAGCCGCCGCATTTTTTCGTAGAATTTTCGAGCATTACCCCTGTCGGCCAGCTTATCAAGCTCTTCATACTCACGCATTTCGGCCTCTTTCTTTTTCTGTCTGCAAATGCGTCTCGTTTCCTTTGGGCCCCGGCGAAGTCGATCAGCCTCAACCCATTTGGGGATGTTTCCTTGTGGAGGCTGAATTTACCGACTGTTGCGCCAAAGATACCTTCTTTGCCCACCCTGGCGTTAAAGTCGCCAAGCACGATTTTGATATCGTGGTAGTGCGGTGCGCTCCAAGCGCTCTTAGAAGGCATCTTTGGTCACATCGTACTTCTCTTCCGTCGGGGCGTGGGCGCAAATCAGCGATATGTTGAAGAACCTCGTTTTGATGCGGATTGTGGCTAGACGTTCATCCACCGGAGTGAATGATAGCATTCGGCGACGGAGTCTCTCTCCCACCACGAATCCCACACCAAACCTGCGCTCCTTTCTATGGTCACTGTAGTAAATGCCACAAGAACCTACTAGTCTCAGTCCTTGTCCCGTCCATCGCATTTCTTGGACGGCGGTGATGTCAGCCTTAACCTAACGAGGACATCAACCAGCTGGGCAGCGGCACCTTCTCTATTAAAGGACCGGACATTCCAGGTGCATGCCCCCAAATCATAGTCCTTAATTTGTTTGCCATGTTCGTCATCAAAGGGAGTGTCACTCATCCCAGGATTGTTGTTCTTTTTCATTGGGTGCGTTTTTTACGTGCCTTTGGGATCCAGCTCACAATCCTGCGGAGAGGATGTTTCACCTTCTCACTTTAGCTCGCTTTCAAACGGATGTTCTTAGGCTATCCAGAGGATACTTGGTCAAAGACCGGAATTCGTGAGCTGCTTGAGCCATATGTAAAAGAATCGTTTCTGGCCACTCCCAAGTGAGTGGCGATCAGAAAACTTTCCTCACTTGCGTGAACATCTACACATGACTCCATCCTTAAGAAATACTAAACGCAGAAAATCATGGCTTAAACATCCGGGACAACCATCAACATCGACTGGAAAAACAGATCGATTCGGTAAGAAGGCTCTGTGTTTGGTGGTATTAGAAAGACGTGGTACATCATTAGCTTTTAAAAGCTGAGGAAACTGTTAATACCAAACGCTACAGACAACAAATGAAGCAATTTGAACCATGCATTGATCGAAAAACGATCAGAATGGGCCAGAAGACACGGCAAACTAATTTTTTTCCACGATAATGCAACTGCGCACAAACCACAATCGGTTAAGGATATATTCAAAGTACTTGGCTGGGTGCTACTACCCCACCTGCCATATTCACTAGATTACAATTTGTTTCCATCGATGGAGACGCATTGGCTGAAAATTGGGTGTCTGATTGGTTTGCTTCAAAAGACGAACATTTCTGACATGGTTTCCAAAGTTACCAATATGGTGGTCAAAATGTGTAAAAAGAAATGGTCAATATTTTGAATAATTCTTTTTACTTTCCAATTCAAAATTAGTATTTTATTTTTACAAAATAAGAAAATGCTTTTTCATACCGGTACACCTACTTGTATACCAGGTGAATAATGGATTTTATTTTTTTCAATTTAAATATCTTGTATTTATTATATATTTTAACTACAATTAAGTCAATTTAAATTTAACAAAATGACAATTTATTTTGCTGGGCTTCGTTGTAGTTATATAACTTAAGAACGGGCTCACCTATCCAAACCAAATCTGTGGACTTTGTTCTGACTATTTACTTGTAGTAAGTGGTTTATATGAAGTTTGCACAAAATCGGTCGAATGGCACGAAATAAATCTGTTGACCATGTACTTGTACTGAAATTGCACCGTGATCACGAATACATCTTCTTGTTTTGGCTGAAATGATGTGTGCGGCTTACAACAGTCAGATTGATTATGGTATGTACGCATACATTGTCATAACTAAACAATTATGGCCAACATATGACAGGAAAAGAACCAACGACTTATTAAATAGGTCAAGAAAAAGCATCTTCGGAGTAACAGCTACCACAACAGGACACTGGCCATTTGGGGAACATGCGTCCAAAATGGGTCTGCCCTACAACGACATCTGCCGAGGCTGCGGAGTAGCAGGGAACAAGGAAGCAGTTTTCCAGTTTCTCTGCGAATGCCCAGCTCTAGCACAGATTCGACACAAGACACTTGGAATCCATCAAGCACCAAACCTTGAATGGATTTCCACTAAAAGCATATCAGATATAAGTAGTTTCATCGAAACCTCAAAATGGTTTGAGAGAGAAGGTGAAACGTAATAGCAGATACAGGAGGTTCTACGAATAGTGTATCAAAATGGCACATCAAGTGCTAATTGAGTCCGATGGGGCTGCACTCCTACCTACCTACCTACGCATACATTGGATTGTTGTACGCAATTTGTCCACATTGTGATGAATAAAATTTTATTATTATTTCACGCGAAGTACATATCGGATCGCTAGACGATTCATATTTTCAAGTTGCTCCAATCTTACTATTACATATGTACATGTGATGACATAACGTACTTGAATGTGCTATCACACCCTGCACATTCTCCAGACTTGGCACCTTCGGACTATTACTTGTTCCGTTCTCTGCAGAAGTTTTTGAGTGGGAGTACCTTCACCTCAAATCAGGACGTCAAAAAACCCTTGAACGAGTTATGAGGGTAGAATCAATATCTTGCCCGAAGGATGGTGAAAAGTATTGGATCAAAATGGAGAATATATAATTTTATAAAATATTTTCCACAATAAAAAATCGTGTTTAAATTGCAAAGATAAAACGAAATTACTTTAGAAAATGAAAATTACTTAGTGAGCGACGCTTAGCTATAACCTTCTTAATTGTATTGGGAAGTATCCTGCACCAACAAAAAAAAATTGTTTTATAGAAAAAAAAATAAATTTCTAATTAATCCTTAAATTAGTGAGTTGCTTACCTTTCTTCAACTGTCTGTGCTATGGCAACTAGGAAGAACACAACAATGGTCAACTGCAGGAACTCGCTTATTATGGCCATTTTAAAGTTTAATTATATTTCGATTCGTTGTTTGAGTATTTCATTTATAAACTATTACTAGAATTAGTTATATGTATGTGCTCTCAATGTTTTTTTTTTTATTTTGTTAATTAGACACATAATCCTTTACAACATGCAGGTTTTTAGCGTTTAATTAGCACACATTAAATTTCACCACGCTTGACTAAGATTTCACTGCCCTATTTTAAAGATATTCGAGTAAAATCAGTTTGGGTACGTTTTAGAATCAGTTTACGGCAGTTACTGATCGATACTCAGTTACTGAGTGAGCTTTAGTTCCTTGGATTTTAGTGCTTAATGCCAACCACTTCATAACAAATATTTACACAAGGCACACTTTAGAAAATGAAACCTTTCAGTGTTTCCTATTAAACCAGTCACTGGGTAATAGCAAAACTAGCAAAAAATAATTAAAAGTTGGAGAAAATATGTCTGTGAAAAATTGCTTGATTAGTTATGCTGGCCAGCTGCCATGCCATACATAGACCCACTGGTTCTTAGTAAAGACCAACGTCAAACAGTACGTTAACGCTTTATTCGAACTTTTATAGCGACTTGATATCTAATTTTGATATTTCATCTTGTCCCTTAAACCTATAAATCTAAGACGAGTTCTACATAAAACATAAATTTCATTGTGATCAAATCGATGTCACTTTTGGCAATCCCATCAGCTATTTGATCCGCTTCCTGGCAGCCGCCACATCTACTGCCTCCATGTTTCGGAAGGAAGCTCTATGGCGAAATGCCATGGAATGATTATTGCCTTCATTACAGCCTGGCTATCGACGTATATCTTCTTCTTTACTGGATGGAATCGTGTGTAAAAGGAGGATGGAATCACGTGTAAAAGTTCAAGCAAATGAGGAAAGTTCTCTGATTGCCATTCACTTGGGAGAGGCCAGAAACGATTCTTTTACATATGGCTCAAGCAACTCACGACTGCCGGTCTTAGACCAAGTATCCTCTGGGCAGCCAAAGAACATCCGTTTGAAGGCGAGCTAAAAAGAGAAGGCGAACCATCCCTCCTAAGGGTTGTGCGCAGGGTTAGGGACCCGCCACGTAAAAAATTCCCCTCATGAAAAATTACCAACAGCCTGGGAAGAGAAACTCCCTTTTGATGGTTGATCGACGTATACCTGACTTTATAAGGATTGGTTGGACTTTTCGCTTTGGTTCGAAGAATTGTAAAAAATTTAGGTTTTGTTTAATAAAATCGGTTTTAACACTTATTTTCCGAAAAAAATTGTCGCTGTCCAATAGTTCCTTTACCTTCCCGTTACCGATTCGATACATATCGCAAATCCGAGCACTGAAAAGCTTCAATGAACATTGATCATCATCATTCTAGGTTGGTGGAGGTTAACTTGAACGAGTTATAAATCTAAGCATTTATGTATCGAGACTAAAAGGTATTCAAAATCGGTACTAAGTCATTAGCGCTATTTAATAATATCATTTGAGCGTTTTTCTTTTTTTAATAAAACGAGAGAATTTGAGGTATTATAAATATGTGTTGTGACTTTTTGACCGCGAGACTCGCGAGTTTGATGGAAGACAAAAATATTGGCTAACAAAAAGTTTTGCTAAAGACTTCTACGCCTCCAAGGTTAGGCGCGAACCACAGAATCTGTGGCGACGTCGAAAAATTCTTCCATTACTTTCGACAAAGACGCAAAACAAATAGGACGATTCACTTCTCAAATAACACACAAAAAATAAAAGGAGAAACTCATATATGTAAGTAACTTGCCATATTTGGAATTTTATAAAGAAATTATTACTTGAAAAAATCTAAAAAATATTTTCCAAAAAATTAAGTTTCTTAAAATCATGTATAAACCTCAACACAACCACACGCATTCCTCTAAAGCATATCACTTTTGATTGGAGTACAAATACATTTTTGTATGTATGTACATATGTATGTTTGTTAATGGTATATGCGAGACTTGTTCTTTAAATGAACCGCACGTCTCACGCGCTGGTTCAAAATGCAGTTTGCAATCCGTGCCAAATTACTTCACAGCTTCACAGTAGTTATTCAAACAATTAGAAATCCATATGTAATTATAACATGTTCTACTTCGAATATAACACTTTTCACAATTGCACGACAATTCGAAACAAAAACTTTACACTTCTTCACATCTCCATTTAACTTTATAAATTACCAATGATATTCTAACTAAAATCACCAAATTTATATATTTGTAGATATTTGCATTACTAATTCAATAATGCATGCCGGAGACCCTTCGGCTCATTAATTAGCTAAGTATTGCGACCCCCTAGAGCGCCCAACCAATGAAACTACCACTAGACTGGCAGTCGCGTTCGCTGTTAGTCGCACGATCGTTACAGCGTTACAATTGCAAGTCTCTTGTTGCGCTTGGCACTACTGAACGCGCTCGATCACCGGCTTCCATGCAATTGGAACCGCTGCAGAAACTCGACTAAACGCTTTGGATTGCACGCTACAAGCCTAGCTCACGCGACCAGCACCAGCGATATTGTGGATACAAACATATATTTGTAAATATGTATGCAAACCGCATTTACCCGGCAGTGAAAACAAAGAGAGTCTAATCATTTCAAGACTAGTGCAAAATGGCTGCAAAATGGAACACAAGAAGCAATGGCTTCTACTTTTGTAGAATCCAGAGCATGGTTATAATTTCTATAATTGATAATCTCGTATGATTTTGCTTTTTTAGCGGGTGATTCAAGTAGAAGTACCTTTTCAATAGTCTTTTTTGACAGATCACGCGTGAGTCATGTCAAGCTGTCATATTATTTTTGTTCAGTAATGGCGCATTTTACGTCAAGATCTTAAATTGAAATCGTATAACATACAGCTTGTGCAAGAACTGAAGACGCTCGACCTTCCCAAGCGACATCGCTTCTCTCTATGGTCTCATGAAATGTTTCTAAGAGATCCGACGTTTTTGAATTTTATTCACGATGAGGCCCATTTAGGGCGCAATGGGTATGAAAACAAGCAAAATTGTCGCAGAGAGTTTCAATTGCTGTCATTTCATCCAGAAAAAACAACGGTTCGGTGTGGTTTGTGGGCCGGTGGAATCAGCGGTCCATATTTCTTCAAAAACTATGGTCAGAACGTAACCGCCAATGGCGATCGTTACCGCATTATGATTTGATGCCTGAAATTGAAGCTCGTGATCTTGACGATATTTGTTTTCAATAAGACGGCGCTACTTCCCACATATCCCATCAATCAATGGATTTATGAAGGGAACACTTCGATGAACAGATAATTTCACATTTTGGGCCGGTCGATTTGCCAACAAGATCGTGTGATATCACACCGTTAGACCTTTTTCCTGTGGGAATATGCAAAGTCTTAAGTCTAGGCGAACAATCCCGCTTCAATTCAGTTACCAGTTACTAGTCGAAATGCTCGAACGAGTCATCAAAAATTGGAGTCAACGGATGGACCATTTGAGATCTAGCCGCGGGCAAAATTTGAAAGAGATAATCTTCAAAAAATAAATGCCAAAGAATGTTCTTTCGAATGAAAATAAAGATTCCCTATTAAATTTGAAGTTTCTGTGTTTTTTCTTTAAAAAAAAGTAAAGAACCTCGAAATGGATCGCGTTGTAAAATAATGCCGATCAAACGAACTTCGAGGCTCATATGCATTAATGTTACTCTCCAGGCTGGAAACCGCCTCACATGTGCTCAAACTGTTTATTATTAATGGTGGGGTTTCAGCTGTTCAATTTTGAAGACAAAAATGGAAAGAGACGAAACTCCAAAACTCCAAAAACTTCGAAAATTTCTTCGTGATATCAAAGAAAGTACACATAAACCATTTTCTTTCATCTTCTATCTCCGCGACAATACTGCCCACAAAAGTACCAGTTTCAAGTCTGCAAACCACACCATTGGGTACAATAATATTTGCATGTTTATACATTAAGGAGGACAAACAATGGGGGACAGACTCTGTTGGCGGCACGGTTTAGGTGGGAAGAGGCATGCCATTAAAAGACTCAATAAAAAGTGTAGCTCTTTTGTAGTTTTATTAGTTGCATTGTTGCGGAGCATTGGTACACATTACGATGGACTTTTTGCCACTTATGGGAACAAAGAGAAAACTGTAAATACAATTATGTATGGTGCAAAGCTGTAAAGCGGTCTACGCTTTAGACTCACATAAATAAATTAAAGAATGATAATAGAACTGTTGACACACAATATATCAGCTGTTCCATTTACGTATGATCGCTTTTGAGCGAGGCAACGCTGAGAGCGATTTAAAAGTGAGAGAGTGAACAATTCAGAGATCTTAGTTAGTAGTGTGTACTGGAATTTAGAGAAGCTATAAGCCAGTAACAGCTGTTTACTAGCATCAAGTATTAATTCATGCGTAAGACCAGCTTAGATACTAGGAGAGTGGAAACGTCTTTTTCTTATAGGTATTTCGACTTACTGGACAACTGTGTTTCTATCTCGGTAAATAATCCTTAAAGTTTTCAACCATGAATATACACTCTTGGTAAATAATCTACAAAACAAAGCGGAAAAAAACCGCAAAACATCACTTAAATAGGTTATGAAGAAAGCAAAATTGTCAAAAAAATTTAGTTCTTGGATCTGGAAAAAACGCTCATGATTTCAACAAAAATGTAATTATTTAGAAACGTCGGTTCTCTCTAACTTTTATGCAGAAATAATTTTTGTTATCCATTGTCCCACTGTGCAACGTAGCGTGGAAATTTGCATTTCGCTAAAAAGTGTCAATATCAATAACTGTTACTTTCGCTAGGCCAATATGCAACTAACTCAGTCGGTACTCGCATGCAAGTACTCGTCTCACGTCGTTCGCCATCGCCGGTCGATCGCCGCAGTTGGTTAACTGTTGTACCAACTCCAACCGGTGTGTTTGCATATCGCTTACACTTGGCAATGGTTCCCCCGTTGGCCAGCACCTTCACATGTATGTATGAGCGCGTGTGCGCGAATATGCAAAGAGTCCAAATGATTGGTAAACACATAAAATACACACAATAGCGTGTGAATCGCAAGCCAATTGCAGGGGCTACGGATATGTATATCTAACTATTAATCGTAAGAGGTAATTAGCCCATAGAAAGTGTGGACATGACGGTATTTGTTGTTGCTTTGCATTTTGGGTGCTGTTATCGGCAAATTAACTTATTGAAGATATATTTACCGTTTAAGAGTTCAATTAACTTCGTAGTTTTGGTGGGGAGACTTGATGATTTTTGGTTTGACATAAACAAGAGAACAGAAGAGTTCATTATACCGTGAACAGTTTATTAAGTTTTTAACACCCAGAAGGAGGTTCGAGGTTCCCTGTGACATCATACGATCTTGGTGGCCAATCGACTGGCCTGAAAGTTGAAATTAGCTGCTCACCGAAGTGTTCTCTCAATAAATCCATTGATTTATGCAATGTGTGGGAAGTGGCGCCATCTTGTGGAAACCAAATGTCGCCGAGATCACGAGCTTCAATTTCAGACATCCAATAGTCGGCTATCATGGCGCGATAACGGTCGCCATTGACGGTTACGTTCTCACCATAATTCTTGAAGAAATTTGGACCGCTGATTCCACCGACCCACAAACCACACCGAACCGTTGTTTTTTCTGTATGAAATGACAGCTATTGAATCTCTTTAGTTTGCTCTTCGTCCCAAATGCGACAAATTTGTTTGTTTTCATACCTATTGAGCCCTAAATGGGCCTCATCGTGAATAAAATTCAAAAACGTCAGATCTTCTAGGAACATTTCATGAGACCATAGAGAGAAGCGATGTCGCTTGGGAAGGTCGAGCGTCTTCAGTTCTTGCACAAGCAAAAAAATGGTCAAACTGAAGGCTTTTGAAGAATGTTGAATGTTCCGTAGAGCTATTTAATGAATCTCAATTGATACTGTGTAGTTTGGCTGAAGAAACAAAGTCTCGTAACTCTCTCCAGTCTACACACTCTTGATCTTTTTCAAAATATAAGTAATAGCTGGTAGAAAATTCTTGGCATCTCTCATCTGGGACTTAACCGAATGTAAAAAAAATATTCTGGAAATGGCCGCATTGAAATAGTCCATTATGGTGTCACAAAACAAAACCAAACGATAAACAGAGAAGTTGAGGTGTATTATATTTTGTTTCCGCGGATAAGATTCACTGGAAGTGAATTTTGATTCCTCCGGTTCCGGAACTCTTTATTTATGAAATTTTATTGGACAACCGCAGACAATGCATAATACGTCGTTATATATTTGTATGTATGTGTTAAATAAATTTCTTATCGCCGTTGAAAAATGAGTTTCCGCCCACATTTTCTGCGATTGCGAGCATAAAAATAGAATTTAATGAAAACATCATGTCAGCCGGTCAGTCTATTGTTATCGGATGAACTGAGTAATGAAGATCCGCACACAATATATAATATATCTATATGTATGTGTGTATGTATGAATGCGTTTGAAAAAATTAAAAAACCAAGAAAATATACGCTGGACACATGCTAGAGGAAAGTATGTGCGATTAATTCCGCCTTCGAAGTCAGCGAACTCATTATTTTCGCTTAAGTAAATACTTATGCCACATTAATACACAAACACACACACACACACGTGCGTGTGAGTGCTTGCGATTCTCAGCCATTTGATTGCATTGCGTTGCATTATTCACTCCTTTTTCTATTGCATTGTGCGCCAACGCAAGTGTGAATGATTAAAATTTGCAAGTTATTAAACTCACACACACACACACATACACACATGCATACATAGGCTTGTACAGGCACTCACATGTGTGATTAAATTGTGAACAAAGCGTAAATGTCTGCAGAAAACCTATTGCATTTCATATGATAATTAAAAATATTCACTATTATCTTTGCATGCGAGAAGGAGAGGATGTGAGAAAAACAACAAATACGATAAAGGATATGCGGACAGTTGCTGTAATTAGGACAACGCAATCCAAAGTCTAATATCAAATGGAAATCTGCTATTTTAAGCAAATCAAGGTACAATTTTGTATGCAAAGTTCAGCATGAGAAATTGGCGCTGAAGCAGAAGGAAGTCCAAACATATTTAAATCACATATTTTCCTGAAATCTCAAAGAGCTGACTGCTGTGTCCAACGAATGAAGCTCGACATTCTGATGTTCTAATCTTACAATATTCACTTTAGGGGCTTTGTCTACTTACAAGTAAAACAAAAACCTTTATTTTGTATTTTTAGTTTTTTGAATAGACATTTTATGTTATTAATAAAAAACAAGTAAGGAAGAGCTAAGTTCGGGTGTTACCGAACATTTTATACTCTCGCATGATAAAGTGATAATCGAGATTTCATTATACGTCATTTACATATTTTTCAAATACCGTATTTGTGTAAAGTTTTATTCCGCTATCATCATTGGTTCCTAATGTATATATTATACAGAGAAGGCATCAGATGGAATTCAAAATAGCGTTGCATTGGAAGAAGTCGTGGTTGTGAACCGATTTCACCCATATTTCGTACTTATCATCAGGGTGTTAAGAAAATATTATATACCGAATTTCATTGAAATCGGTTGAGTAGTTCCTGAGATATGGTTTTTGGTCCATAAGTGGGCGAGGCCACGCCCATTTTCAATTTTTAAAAAAAACCTGGGTGCAGCTTCCTTCTACGATTTCTTCCATAAAATTTAGTGTTTCTGACGTTTTTGTTAGTCGGTTAACGCACTTTTAGTGATTTTCAACATAACCTTTGTATGGGAGGTGGGCGTGGTTATTATCCGATTTCTTCCATTTTTGAACTGCATATGGAAATGCCTGAAGGAAACGACTCTATAGAGTTTGGTTGACATAGCTATAGTAGTTTCCGAGATATGTACAAAAAACTTAGTAGGGGCGGGGCCACGCCCACTTTTCCAAAAAAATTACATCCAAATATGCCCCTCCCTAATGCGATCCTTTGTGCCAAATTTCACTTTAATATCTTTATTTATGGTTTAGTTATGACACTTTATAGGTTTTCGGTTTTCGCCATTTTGTGGGCGCGGCAGTGGGCCGATTTTGCCCATCTTCAAACTTAACCTTCTTATGGAGCCAAGAAATACGTGTACCAAGTTTCATCATGATATCTCAATTTTTACTCAAGTTACAGCTTGCACGGACGGACGGACGGACAGACAGACATCCGGATTTCAACTCTACTCGTCACCCTGATCACTTTGGTATATATAACCCCATATCTGAATCTTTTAGTTTTAGGACTTACAAACAACCGATGTGAACAAAACTATAATACTCTCCTTAGCAACTTTGTTGCGAGAGTATAAAAATAATGAACATTGTCAGCATTTAATGTACTGTGACAATCGGCGATTCCTTCGGATATGGACCTGAGCAAGACTTTACTGCGTAAAATTGTCTCAAATACTTTAGTTTTTGGAAAATTATTATTATAATAGATGAATACAAGAAAGGATTGGGGAACTACTCCACATTTTGATTTGACAAAAGGCGTTCCAAAAAAAAATATTTTTGTGTGACAAATTTTACACTTCAAGGTGGGCTTACATGAGTTTCTCGGCTTCAAAAAATAGATTTTTATTGTCCTATTTAATTGTTGATTAAGTTGCTCATAATTCCCGTCCTGCTATGTGGTGCAGAGGCTTGGACGATGACAACAACTGATGAGTCAACGTTGAGAGTTTTCGAGAGAAAATTTCTGCGAAATATTTATGGTCCTTTGCGCATTGGCCACGGCGAACATCGCATTCGATGGAACGATGAGCTATACGAGATATACGACGACATTGACATAGTTCAGCGAATTAAAAGACAACGGCTACGCTGGCTAGGTCATGTTGTCCGGATGGACGAAAACACTCCAGCTTTGTAAGTATTCGACGCAGTACCTGCCGGGGAAAGCAGAGGAAGAGGAAGACCTCCTCTCCGTTGGAAGGACCAAGTGGAGAAGGATCTGACTGCGCTTGGAATATCCAATTGGCGCCACGTAGCGAAAAAAAGAAACGACTGGCGCACTGTTGTTATCTCGGCTATAATCGCGTAAGCGGTGTCTACGCCAATTAAGAAGAAGAAGAAGATTCAATTGTAGAACGTCTGTAGAAGCTCAAACTGAGCCGAGTAAGATTTTTAGAGATACCACGATGAAAAATTGCGCGGTCGGATTCGGCTTTTTAGTCACTTAAAATTTTAAACGCGTTTTCTCGATACTATGGTTTTCAAAGTCGGGAGTCAAGATTTTTCGCAAGGTCAACCGATCTTAATGAAATTTTACGCAGCTTTCCCAAATATAATTTACAAGGTCTTGAAATGAAGGATTTTTTGACATTATGCCATTTTTTGATTATTTCAAAAAGCTTACACCTTCTATCATCACTTGTCAAATATATCTAAGAAGGTCGTGTGGAAATTTCAACTCGATCGGTCCAGACGTTTCGAAAAAGTTTTTATCACTGACTTTGAATAGAGTTTCGAGAAAACGCGTTCGAATAATATTTTGAAATATATGTATGTATGTACCTGGTGCGTAATATTCTTCTCACATTCTTAGGTTACAGTGCGAAAATGGGCGAAATCGGACTACAACCACGCCTCCTTCCCATATAACACAATTTAAAATTCCTTTGAATTCCTTCACTTTCTAGTATATAATTCAAAACGCAGTTAATAAAACGAGATCAAATTTTGCGCGAATAATATCTTTGAAGTATGCCGTCCTATTTGTTGAAATTATCCGAATCGGGCCTAAACTGTTAAAGCCCCTAGGTATCGAATACTTATAACTGACTTTTGACCGAATATATCGCCCGATGCATAAGATATATACTTAAAATGCAGAAAAATCCTTTCCTGATAATAGTTTGTCTGTGTATTAAAAATGAGATGAAACGAGTCAATATTTCCCCGAGCCCCATAACCTAATAATATGTGAGTTATCTCAATGAAAATGGAAAAGCTTGTGTTACCCATTTAACAGTGTATCTTTTTGGCTAAAGTAGATAGAATCGGTTCAATACTACCCTCCACTCCCATACTTTGCAGAAGGAATTTTTCGGATTTTGATTCCTTCAAGTTGCGAGTGTATAAAATGTTCGATTGCACCCGAACTTAGCTCTTCCTTTCTGGCTTAAGTCAAAAACAAGCTCTTGAACCATGCTAATATTCGACTAAAGGATCTTAATATTGGCTAACAAGGCACAATTGGTCATACGGTATAAGTTTGAGTAATAGAAGGAAGACTTTGCTATTAGCAAAGATCGGTCTAATAAAAAAATATCTTCGATGGGCTACCGGATGAGGCTGGCATGTAATAGGTCTCTGTTTTTCATTCTTCAAGTTTTCATAGCATTTCTTTTAGTGAATATTTTCTTTTATCTCTGTACTAATACACGAGCACATGTAGTTATGTAGGGTATATTTACGCTTACATATGAACATATATACAGCTGCGGTCAAATTCTTAGTATTGTGCAACCGCAAAGGAGGAACTGTTAAAAAAGTTTGCGATATCGCCTTTAAAAAAAAAAATTATTTCATAACGTAAAAACCCGAACAGAAACTCATTGTTTAACTCATTGTTTGGAATTTTAAATATATCAAAAAATTTATGTGGAGTTTCGGCGGCCAAAAACTTAGTAGTGTAATAATGAAACCCGAAATCTCGATAAAAAAGTGGTAAAACACTTTTTTTATTTTTTCAAATGGGATATTGCTTTTTTATGACATTAGTATTTACATAACCTTTATTTTTAGCATTCGTCGTGGCTGTGAGTCAACAAGTTTTTGGCATCTTTCGTTGGAAATAGACTCCTATACGTTCTTCACAGCCTCCCATAGTTGCGTGGTAGATGTCGGCTTACACCAGGCTACTACCTCCTTGACATCAGTCCACAAATTTTGATGTCTGAAAACTGTGGCGGCCATTCCATTACCTTGGCATTCCTTTCCTCAAACCACCTTTTAGCAACTTTACTTGTGTGCTTGAGATCGTTGTCGTGCTGAAACGACCAATCAAGTGGCATTTCTTCGCTGGAATACGGCAGCATGGGTTTCTGAAGTACTTCGACATACGAATCACCCGTCATGTTTTCCTTAGTCCAATAAATCAGTCCAATACCTTGCCAATAAAAGCATGCTCAAACCATGATACTCGCACCTCCATGTTTTACCGGTTTTGTTGTATATTTCGGCAGATATTCGATATTGGGTGGTCGTCTTACATATCGATGCGATCTCTTTCCGCCATACTTAACAATCTTCGATTCGTACGACCATAAAATGTTCAGCCATTTTGTCAAAGACCAATTAAACGTTCTTTGGCGAAACGAAGTCTCTTTATATCCTGAACAGGATATATTAAGTTTGTCACGAAGTTTGTTACACCCAGAGTGAAGCGTCGGAGACCCTACAAAGTATATATATAAATGATCAGTATGTTGAGCTGAGTCGATTTAGCCATGTCCGTCTGTCTGTCTGTCCATCCGTCTGTCTGTATATATACGAACTAGTCCCTCAGTTTTTAAGATATCGTGTTGAAATTTTGTAAACGTCATTTTCTCTTCAAGAAGCTGCTCATTTGTCGAAACTGCCGATATCGGACCACTATAACATATGGCTGGCATGCAAACTGAATGATCGAAATCAAATGCTTGCATGGAAAACTTTCGCATTTGACAAGATATATTCACGAAATTTGGTATAGATTATTTTCTAAGGCAACAATGTAATATCCGAAGAAATTGTTCAGATCGGTTGACTATAGCATAATGCTTGCATGGAAAACTTCCTCATTTAACGATATATCTTCACGTAATTTGGTATGAGTTATTGTTTATAGAAATCATGTAATATCCGATGAAATTGTTCAGATCGGCTCACTATAGCATATAGCTGCCATACAAACTGGACAAATAGTTACTAAAATAAATGCAACTGTGAAGGGTGTATTAGCTTCGGTGCAGCCGAAGTTAACGTTTTTTCTTGTTTTTATATGACATATGTACATATATATTAAAAGAAAGCCTAGCACTACTAAGAATTTGACCGCAAATGTATATACATACATATATGTACATATGTATGTCATATATTTTTTAGCACTGTGCTAAAGTCCCTTAGGTCGCACTTAACAAACATTTCCAGCTAATTTCTCAAACAAACATGCATGCATATATGTATACATATGTACATATGTACTTATGTATGTAGTATTATGTTGTTATTGTATAATATATCGGCTGTATTTTGGCGAAATTAAAAAATTACCAACGAATTTGTGATTAAATGAATTCGCCAATGACCGTGCCATTGCCGCTCGGTGCGCGACCATGGCTATGCAACAAAAGTGCTGATGAACACAATGCCATGTGAGGAGCGTTCAATCGAATGCAAACCTTTGTAAAACATATAAAACAGCTAAAATAACAACAACAACAACAACATTAGCCACGGCAGCAAGCATAATAAAAATCCGAGCAAAGTACTGAGTAATTATAAAAAACTGCAAGTGAATTAAAAATCCACACCACACCACACCACACACACACAAAACACACGCACACACCCACCACAGACAACTGCTCATGCTCGCCCGAATGTCGCTCGTTTCGCATGGGGTGAAATTCAATTGAAACGCACCCAACCCATGCCGGCCTACAATTTGCTTCTTGAATGGTTATGTAAACGTTTTAACTGCTGGCATTATGTAAGAGTCGTGCCGCACAACTGGTCCACCCCCACCATGATTATATCGCATCTTATTGTTGCCACTGTTGTTGTTGGTTTTTTGCATTGTGCGCCGATTTCCATTTGGTTGTTGGTTGTAGAATTTTGTGATGATTTAAAAGTGATTTTGAAATGAAATCACGAATCAAGCCAAACAATCGGAACAATCAGATATGCACAGGTGGCTTCGCTGGCTGGTTGACTGCCTAACTGACTGTCTGATGGCCTAAGTGGAGATGGAAGGAAGGTGGACGGACCATCAGTCATGTGGCGAGTGTTTGTTGGTTGCATTAAGTGCAAAAAGTTTATGTCGAAATTTAATTTATAAATAGTAATCGGCAACAAAATATTATTGTTTTCTTATTTTGTACTTTTGCCATATATTTTTTTTACCCCTTTTTTTCAAATACATTTCATTTCACTTCATCAACTGCATTAAATTAACGAAATTCGTATAAAAAACAGAAAAATGGAAACAACTTTGCCATTACAATGAAAATAAAAATGAATGAGTGAAACCCGTTTTCGTAGAAAATAGGCACCAACTGAAAGTAACCTCCATAGCGCTACAGTCCTTCTTCTTCTTTTTTACAAACTGTCACCGATTCGAACCAAGTGAATTCAGTACATTTCTCGTTGAGATCTGCTTATTCTTCTAAATTTTAATCACGACTGACAAAATTCCATATTTTAATACAAATCTCTTTTATCGTCTTCAAAATAGGCTATTTGTGCCAATACAACCATGCCAACTCCAAATTTACTTTTCCATACACTAATTGTCCTTTTTACTGGGTTTGTGGGGTTGGTTCAGTGAATTTTGGTTTTTTCTCGGTTTCGGCCTCATCCACGTTGTGAAACATTGTTTATGCAACCTCTACTCAGGCCTTTCAAGTCTTTTGATACGAGTTTGGTAGCTCGAATGTGTTAAGTCAATACATAAGGGATATTCAGATCGTATGCTATCTCTCTGACGCAAACACGACGATTTTCTAGCACGTTTATGATGTTATTGTCATTAAGAAGAATTCAGGTCTAAGAAACATTTTCTATCGATTTGATTTGCGCGCGCAGTTTAAAAGAACCAGTCCGAGTCAAATTTGATCAGAAGGTAAATTGAAGATATGTATATAAATTATTTCGTGAATAAGCCGTTTTCAGTGTGTTGTGTTGCTATTCTCATTAATCATATCAGTTTACAACTCCGTAGGGGTCTCACACGAAAGGGAGTCTCCTTGTCTGAAAGCTCGCTTCGTATCGAACGGCTCGGAGAGGTCTTTTCCGTTTCTGACTAAGCTTTTGGTGTTACTCAACTTCAGCTAACACATACTTATTAACTTTGCGGGGATAACAAGTTCGGACTGCCGAAGGCGGCTTTAAAATCGACGAAAAGGTCCTGTGCGTCGTTCTTTCTTTCACGGTTCTTTTTCAAAATGTGGCGCATAGGGAAAATGTGGTCGATAGTAAAATCTCCAGGTCTAAGGCCACACTGATAAGGTCCAATCAGTTTTTTGATGGCTCGATAATACCTTTTATCTGATAATAAGTAAGTTTATCCCACGGTAGTGGACGTAGATTATGGGTCTCCCTGTTTGCGTATTGGGCAGAGCTGTCTTAAATTCCAATCATCGGACATGCTTTCATTCGACCATGTTTTAGAAGGAAGCTGTTGCATGCACCTTGTTAGTTCTTCGCCGCCGTGTTTGAATAGCTCGGCCGGCAATCCATCGGCCCCCGCCGCTTTGTTGTTCTTAAGGCGGGTAATTGCTATTCGAACCTCATCATAGTCGGTTAATGGAGCATTTATTCTGTCGTTATCAATTGGAGAATCGATTTCGCCATCTCCAGATGTTACACTTTCACTGCCGTTCAGCAGGCTGGAGGAGAGAAAACTTCATAACTTCACTAAACTCTGAAAATTAGCCACTAGATCACCTCTTTGGGTTCTACAACAGGTAGGGGATCTTATGCTCATCAAAGTATAATATTACTCCGACATACACTTCAAAATACCGCTCATATCTTTACGTACTTTTTCAACAGAGAAAATAAAGCTGTTAACATTTCGAGAAACTATTTTCTTTTTTATTTTTGAACATTGAGTTCGTCTTTGCCTTAGGTTTCGAATATTAAGAAGACATACATACATATATATACTCACGATTCTGTTCAAGCCTATTGTTCTCATTGTTTGATGCTACATCGAGCTAACCTCGAGTTAGATATTAATTGGTGGATGTCACATCGGAAACCTTTCACCAAATATTTATTAAAGTGAGTTTTTAATTAATTTAAAATTATAAAAAAATTGAGAATTATTTTCGATTGAATTGAGTAACCTCTTTCTTAGTTGAGTTAAGTTCAGCTATGCTAATTTCACCTTGTCAACAATACTTTGGTGGGTACTTTGTATTCTCATGTGCGATATACATACATATGTATGTACGTACACAGGTACATACCTATGCAAGTGCAGCGTTATCAATTTGTATGCAAGCATGTGTCCATATGTCGGTTCGTATATATACCATAATACATACTCGTACATATGGGTATGTGTGCTTGTCGCTGTGTTCAATGAGCGAACTCCTCAAATTGTTTTGATTAATTACGCTGCAACTTTTTTCGGTCTTTCACTTTAACACAAACTTTTTCTTTATGATTTGCATGCAACAACAACGCTTCGTTGTTATTTTACAAAACCAAAAACGAAAACAAACCGACACATATGCAAATAACCGTATCTACATATGCTATGGGCCTGGACATTTAAATGAAATTTTCATTATATGCAAAGTAAACTAATTAATTAAGTTTAAAGTTGATTTGTCATCAGCGCTCAGTTCATGTTCAGTTGCTCAATCAATGTTGAAGTCCATAGGTTGGGCTATTAATTGAAATTTTCAAGGTATTCTAAAATTGACTTTGCGTTTTGATCGACTAAAAATTTAAGCTGGAGCAGTTTTTGGACACGAAAGGTATACATATGCACATACATATATACGTCTATATTTAAAAAGTAAGGAAAAACCTTGATAGGGTAGAATAGAATACAAAATAATACCAAAAACCGAGCAAAGCTTAGAAATAGTTTGACGTCGGAATCAGTGATCGCTTTTACCTAACTTTAAAAAAGGTTCTGCCAACCTAGAATTTTTTGTTTTATCTGTTTATTAATTGACCAATCCGGGCCAATTTTGATCAGATGGTATGACCTTTGGAACCAAATTTGCCAAGCTTTCGTAGCGGTTGATCTTAAAAGAACATCCAGAGAGACGGGTATCAGATTGAATGTTGTACCGAAACTAAGGGCGATATAAGCCGATATTATCTGGCTTTTGTGTAAATTCATACTGCACTCCGTCATATACATACATATTACTGATTAATTTTATGAATTTTTCCAACCTGAACGAAAGAAGCATTAATATATGCACAGTTATTATAAATTAAGACATTCAGACGTTTAAAAAGAAATGATCGTGTCATTCATTTGTTATTTCATAGGTATAAATTGATATTTGCACCGCGACCTAAGGTCTGTTGTGTTCTTCCTTCTATCACAACGACTCATACACGCACGACACACTGATAAATTCCAATATACTGCTGTATTTTAAGAGGTTACATCCTATTCGGATATATGGATTGAAAGGCCTTAATCCTGCGTCTACAGATAGTTGTGTGGTCTATCATCAGGTGCTAGGAAGTTTGCGGCTTCATGCCGCAGAACCGGCAGTTTGCGTAGGAGGCTAGACCTGGTCTTAGCTTAGAGTGTTTTATTTTCCTTAAAATGAAAAAGATCTAATTAATTGTTAATAGAAGTTAAGAACTGTTAATAGTAAAATTTGAATTGAGTATTGCTCCAGTTAAGGCGTTCCGTTCCCCAAAAGAATAAAATTGATAATGCGAGAATACCATTAGATGACTAGCTTTAAGATTACGACGTTAGAATTGGCCAATATCTTCTTCTTTACTTACGCTGGTAACAACAGTGCCTCAGTCGTTTCTTCTTTTCGCAATGTGGCGCCAATTGGCGATTCCAAGCGAAGCCAGGTGTTTCTCCACCTGGTCTTCCTCTTCCTTTGCTTCCCCCGGCGAGTGTTTTCGTCCATTCGGACGACATGACCTAGCCAGAATAGCTTCTGTCTTTTAATTCGTTGAACTATGTCAATGTCGTCGTATATCTCATACAGCTCATTGTTCCATCGAATGCGGTATTCGCAGTGGCCAATGCGCAAAGGACCATAAATCTTCCGCAGAATCTTTCTCTCGAAAACTCGTAACGTCGACTCAACAGATGTTGTCATCGTCTATGCCTCTGCACCATATATCAGGACGAGAATGATGAGTGACTTATAGAGTTTGGTTTTTGTTTGTTGAGAGACCACTTTACTTTTCAATTGCCTACTCAGTCCGAAGTAGCATCTGTTGGCAAGAGTTATTCTGCGGTGGATTTCAAGGTTCCAAGATAGACGAAATTATCTACCATGTTGTGGTTCAATATGAATTGGTTTCATACAGTCAAGCGGTCAATAAGGAGTACTACTTGGCCGTCTCAGTCCATTCCAGCCGGTTGGTTATAACAATTATATGGAAAATTGGATTAATCATTAGCATGCTTGAATTGGTTCAAAAGGAGCTTATATTGAAGGCAACAATAAAGATTTGTGGCATGAAAATGTTTTTTCCTTTGTCTGCCCATTTCAATTTCAAATCAATCTAATGGTTTTCAGTTTGCCACAAAGTTTGTAACACCTGAAAGGAAACATCAGAGACCCTATAAACCAACGGATCAAGTCTTTCTATCTGCCTGTACAAGAACTAGGCTCTCAGTTTTTGAGATATCGATCTGAAAATGTTGCTTACGGTCTCATTCTTCCCAAGAAGCAGCGCATTTGTAGCAATGGGCAATATCGAACCTCTATATCATATAGCTGTCATACAAATTGACCGATCAAAATGAAGTTCTTGTTGGGAAAACCTTTATAGTTGGCAAGATGTCGGACTTATGGCACGAAATCCATTGAAATGAAAACTATATTTTATATGTTTATTTACCAACAATTCACCCTTTTTTAATTTTGGCAATCAAATTATTTAGCAACTTTTCCACCTCTATTAATTCCATAAATAAACAACAAATTGATTTTATTAATTATTTTTAAAAAATATCGTAATCTCAATCAATTTCATGGACCGCTGCAACCGCATTTCAATAAAGTGAAATGCAATGAAAATTTTCGAAATGAAATCACTTTTCAATCGAAGTCCATTCAGCTGCTCGGATTTTATTTATTTGCGAAATGTAATCAATTAAATTGATTGAGGCTCCATAAATGCAGCAACTAAGCAATGAAAAATATAATTTCAATATGAATTTTCAATGCAAACGCAGCAGCACCTGTGTGTGTGTGTGTGCATGTGAAATTGGCAACAATGGCAACCTGGGCAAATTAGAGAGTGAGCAAAACTCTAAACGAGTTGGCGTTGCGGAGCGTTCGTGTTTAAGTAAATTCCAATACAAGCAACGTGCCACACCAAACCGAACTATGTGAATGCACCTCCAAGGATAGATTGCATTTGCGGTACACAGCAACAACAACAACATACGTATGTATATCGATAATTGTGCAAGTGGTGTTGCCAGCAACTCATGATCGCACACGCTCCTCTCCCGAACACCACCCGGCCTGCCGGCGCAGCTGAGCCTTGTGAGCCAGTGTAAGCGCAGGAGGAAGCGATGATTTGGTTTGTTGCTGCAATTTGTGCGGAAGACGCTTGCGGATATAGTGGCAAGCAAAAATTAATCAAAACATTTACATAAAGGCAAAAATAATAACAATGTGAAAAAGGAACGTCCTACTCTTGCTGTTGCTTCCGTTGTTATTGTTGCTGTTGCAACGTCACAACGTCTCACTCGCAAAATCTGCCGCAACTGCTGCACAATTATTGTTGTTGTCGTTGTTGTTGTTGGTCTTGCTGTCGACAAGGATTTCATTTGTTATCCTGATTATGTTGGCGTCATGCACCCACAAGCTGCCTGCCTGCCTGCCTGACTGGTTGACTGGCTGACAGCCTGATGGCTACTGCCTGCCCTTCGCACAGCCCCCACCCACCCACTAACCAGCCGCCGCACAGCAAAAAAGATTGCGAAATTACATTGAAGACAGCGCACAACAATGAATGATTTCTTCCTCATTTTCCGTTGTGGAGCGTCCTTTGTTTTCCACAGTAAAATGAAATGAAATGAAATCATAATAATCGTGTTTTATGTTGCACACACATAAATATGTATAAGATTACAACCACTGCTCGTACCAGCTATGCAGCAGCAGCGATACAGTCGTCAACAAGCAAACAATAAGTATAAACATCCTTCTGGGCGTTGTTGTGGGAAAAGCTCAACCGATGATGTTGCCTTACAGGGTGTCGCAAAGTGAAACGCTAAATAGGGTATGTGACAGGGAGCAGTTGGTGGAACTCTAACTCTGGAATATGGCCTGTCCAAATAAGTACAGAACAATATTTGACAAACGGGCCGACTTGAGCCAGAAAGTTTAGATGTAGAATAGTTACTTTCGGTTAGGTTTTTTTCGACATTTGGTAGAAGTCAGGTCTATTAATAGGTTACGAGCATATGTAAAATCAATACTTACCTTAAGTCCCGAGTTATCGAGAAGTCGATACTTTTTGAGAAATACTGAGCTAGGCTCATGTATATTAGGAACCATTCACCCGCTTCAATGCCTGTTAAAAGTTCTGCCGTGCGTACTCTATGTATTAGTTTTACTCTTGCGAGGTCTGCTTCATGAAGCTATGTTCCAACCTTTGTTGAATTTTTATGGTATTATGGTAATTAATTTTTACTAACAGAACTGGAATCGACCGTTCGTTAAGTATGATAGCGAAATGAAATATAAAATTAAAACAGGAACCAATCCGAATATTATATGAAAGCCGAATCTGATTTGTCTTTTATATTTCAGATTAGAAAACGAAAACAAATATTACTCATCGAAAACCGCGTTATTGTTTTGCAAATATGTCAGATCCATTTTAAATGCAAAATAACGCTCAAAAATGACAAGAAGATGCGTATATGCTCAACATTTTCTGCTTCTTCGATTATAAACTTTTTAACCAATATTAAAATTTTGTTTCATTAGAAAACGAAAACAAATATTACTCATCGAAAACCGCGTTATTGTTTTACGAAATATTCTCAATTAAAATCTACATATAGACTTTTGCATGCGTTTACACTAATTGTCTAAGCTCTTTTGTCACTTTGAAAGACGTATCCTCAAAACATGCGTTCTAAATGCATTAACCGCCTCTTCAAATGTCGTAAAACGTTGACCCCTTACAGGTAGTATATTTTTTACGTACGGGAATAAAAAGAAGTAATTTGTGTAATTCCACGATTAATAACCTGTCACGATGTGATGGACGTGTTTCGAACACCTATATCGTATTTCTTTAACATTTCTCTCAACCAATAGACACGAACCTTTTTTGAGCGATCGACACATGGTTTGGCATCCAAAAAAATGTTTCTACAATCAAATGTTCATGAAATATTGAATGTTTGCTCGTCCCATTGATGATATAGTTATCTCAATCTCAGGATAGGTCACATTGCAATATAAGTTTGTGTACAGCATCAATAGTTTCCAGAACAACAACTGATTTTGGGCGACCTTCACGACGTTCACCTTGGAACTCGATTGAATTCACCATACCATTCAATCGCGCTCGAATGATGATGATGAATATTTTAAGTTACTGTAAACAACACAAATAGCGGTCTTATATCAAAACGTTCTGAGTCTAACACCAAAAATGACAAACTTTACGATAAAGTTGTGAGTTGCCAGACTAGGGTTGCCAAGTCCCGAAGATGAAAAATTCAAGTACGTAACTGATTTCAGATCGCATTTGGAAGAACTATTAATTGATCACAGGGGTATATCGCGAGTTTTTAACAGAATAACGTACGTTCGCGCTTTGATTTATATTTTAATGTAATGGAAAAGGTAAGTCATTTGAAAAGGAAGGGAAATATGAAAACAGGGTGACGATCTTCGATGATATGCACATTTCTAAGAAAGACGAGGAAGAACTCTACACACCTTAAACGGTTAGTCGACGCTGGAGCTCCCTAAAAGACCCAACTTTGATAATTAATACTGGGAGTAAGCAAAAAGGTGACAGCCTAAAAAGGGTGACTGTATCACTCGTTTTAAAAGCAGTCTATTTCTTCATATTTTAAGAATAAGTAATAACTGTTTATATTTATACGCGATCTACGACGGCACTAAAAAGCGCTTCATCTTCTCCGTAGATAAATGTTACAAAAAATTTTCTACTAAAAGATATTGTGTGCACTCTGGCCACTGGTCGAAAAATAAATCAAAAGCTGACAAAATACAGACTTTTTTTTTGAAAAAGTTGAATTTTACCAAAATTTTTGGTCTTTCGAAAATCGATTTTTGATCAAATGAAAAATTTGTATGTTCATAGCATGGAGAACTGTTCTGATAGGACATGGAGAAAAAATTTAATGGTTATCGGATCATTTGCCTCCGAGTAGTCATTAGAAAAATGCCGTTGCGAGAATTGCGCGTTTAAAGATAAACTGATTATTGATCCGAAAACTATTTGAGATATCCATTTAGAATCATAGTATGTTATTTTTAAAGGTACTATGACCTATCGAAAAAAACGATTTTTAAATATTTTACACTAGCTATGCCCATTAAACTTATATCTGATCATTTACAAATATTTTTATATTGTAATTTTGGTAAAAAATTTCGACTACTGGAGCAATATTTGGTATCATAATATTATTCTCAAGCATACCTATACATACAGCCATGCTAAAAGGGATCATAAATGCGATAGTCTCCGAGTACCATCAATGCTCGACTCGAAAATACCATATTCGAGTAAAATATGGTATTTTCGAGTAAAATGCGTTTAAAATTTTACGCTTTGAAGTTTACCCACCCGAAAGTTTCGACACCACAGCGAATACGTTATGACAAAAAGGCACCTGGAAAATATGTATTTTATATTTAATCATTCATCAATATTTATATTCAGATGTTTTCAGTCCTCGAAACACTTTTCATAAGCACTTTTTGTGATGGCCTTCAGCTCCTTCAGCGAATTTTGTTTTATCCTTTCGATCGACTGAAAACGATTCATTCCGATGATTGTTGACTTGATTGCATGTCAAACTCATAAACCCATGTCTCATAGATAGTTATAATGCGCTCCATGAATGTGGCATCGGAGTTCGACGATCAAGCATGTCCAAAGAGACCTGTTTACAGTACTCTTGTTGAAAAAATATAGCTTTATCGGGGCGAGTCGAGTAAGAATACGTTTCATACCTAAAATATCCACCAAAATGATTCGAACTTACTCTCGAGAGATGTCCAGCTCTCTTGCCATCTCTCTAACACTTACCTGACAATTTTTAAGCACCATATCCTTCACTTTTTTGATATTTTCATTAGTTAAAGAGGTCGAAGGTCGTCCAGAACGTCACGCATGTGACGCATGTCTTCAAGGATCTCTCGACAATCTTTGAAGGCTTAGGATAACGGTAAGACCACTTTGTTCCATATTAGTTATAAAAAGTTTTTTTTATTTTTTTTTTTTTTTTTTTTCCAACGCAATAAAGAAATTATTGTCAATGAAAGAAGACCAAATTTGATCCTCACTTCGTGAGTAGTGTTCTTGGCTGCTTTCTATGAGAAGTGTCTAAAAAGTTTACACACATATTTCACCAACTCTCACTGCTTGCAACACTCATTGTCACATGTCATATCCGGCAGCCTATTAGCAGGTGCGCATATTCCTATAACCCTACCGTTTTCATTATCTCGCTGCCGGTAACAGCAACACCCCCGAAGGCTGCCTTCGTGGCGCTCCATGCGAAATCTGTTGTTTCAACGCTGTTTACGTGTGGAAATTAGCGCTCTTCAACGAATTGCCATATTGTTGCCGTGTTAATGTATTTTAATTTCGTCCTTATTACGTTGCTGCCGTTAATTTGTTGCTGCTGTTGTTGTGCATGCATGCACTAGCATTTCGTTGGAATAGACGCACGGGGCGGCGCGGCGCGGCCACCTGCTCCTCCGCCACTAACTCACTTGTTTGCGCTAATGTGTTTTTGCATTGTGTTTTGTTGTTGATATCACAACGGCAGCTGTAAGCAATAACAATAACAGCGAGCATCTACAACAACAACAACAACAGTGCAGCACTTTTTTGCTGTTTTTAATTACTTTTTTCAATTCATTTTCTTTTGTGCGCCCGCTGCAGGCCTCCACGCCGACTGTTGCGGAGGTTCTTCGGTAGCGAGAGCGAGAGACAGAGAGAGAAAAAGAGCGTTGGGCGGTGATTTTTCGCCTCAGCAGCCTGGCTGGCTTGCTGGGTGGCTGACTGCCTACTTGGTTGGTTGGTTGCATTGCATAAATTTATCTTTTCATTACATTTTCCCGACTTGTCGCCCCGCAGCGCGCCGCACCCTCAAACGGTTCCACTAGTTAAGCGTGCGGCCAACATCGGTGTTGCTGTCGCTGCCATTAAGGACGTTGTTGCTGTTGCTGTTGATGAGATTGTTGACGTTGACGAGGCTGCCACCTCGCCCGAGGATGCTTGTATTCGTGTTGGTTGTTGTTGTTGCAACGTAATGCAATGTGGCTGTTTGCTTTTTAATAAAAATGACATTGTGACTATGCAATTAGTATTATGAAAATAATTTTTCTACCACCTACCCATGGCTCCCACCAACCGACCGCCTACTGAACTCGTGCCTACTCTATCTGCATACCCTGTTGGAAAATTCTTCAGTTGGGGATGGTTTGTTTTAAAATGATTTAACTGTGCCAAATGTTGTTGTTGTAACGGGTACCTAATCCCCGTTAGAATGGTAAGGATTAGATAAACTGTCGTCGACGTCATCGAACGGTAGGCCCAAAATCGTGCTGTTTCGACGAGGTCGGAGGTCGGAGAGGGGTGTCAGATGAGTAGGGTTAGTGGGACATGAAAAGAGGTGACCAGTGTCATGCAGAGACTCATTGCACCCAAAACATATATTAGATATGTGGGAGTCTATTCTGGATAAGTAGGAATTCAACCTGCTACAATATCCAGAACGAAGCTGCACAAGCGTCACTCTCGTTTCTCGCGGCCACTCAGGCTCTTCGCCTACAATGGGAGGTGATTTGATTCCAAGAACGCCATTCACTGGAAGGGGGTCGGTGAAGGTGTTGATAGCTCCACTGTGAATGTTGGTCAGTGCCTGCCGAAGCCTGGTAGGCGTATTGTCTGATATTGTCGAGTTGAGGAATGACCTCTTGATGTTCCTAGGAGGCGGTTCCGTTCCAAGCAGGTGAGACATTATTCTCCTTAACTGGGAGCATACGGGCCTCACTTTGCAGGTGTTCGATAGGGGACATCAAGAGGCTTCCTGTCGTAGTACGAAGTGCAGAGTTCTGACAAGTCTGGAGCTTCTTCGTCTACGTCTCACTGCTTCCAGTAATTAAAAACTGGCCGGCCGATTGCCCAGCAAGTAACCAACAACCTTTCATTGTCTTTTTCCTATATTCTGCCGGCTAGCGACTTGAGGATTTCGTCGCGGTCATATGAGAAGTGAAGGAGCACAGACTGTAGAAAGTCACATCTACCCTGTTTAAATCGGTAAGTCTAATTGTGCCATCTCTCAGAAGTCAGTGAGATCCCGCTTATACTCATAGCCCAAAAACTGACAGTTGTGATCTGCATATTTTATAGGATGACGAACATTTTCATAGTGAGTTTTTTTTTTTAAGGAAAGTTTTCCCTGTTCTGTGTAGAATGTAGTATAATACCACCTTGGAAATATGCCTAAAAAGGCATCAGTGTGTACTATGGATCAGTTAGTCATCATCGGCTGCGTAATTAGGTTCATCAAAGAAACGTTTCGGCTGTTATTATTTTTGAACATAGTCCTCATAGCTCGATCTTCTTGACTTAGAGATGTTTCAACTTTTTTACCCCGTCTAATACGTCTTCTGCAGGACTGCAAAGTAGAGAGAGCAGCAGTTCTTGGCCTAATTCGACCAATTTGCTTATGGCAATGTTAGAGATGTGAGCGGGACCATGATATCGGTCGAAGAGTACCAGTTAGTCGATCTCGATAATACCTCTTGAATCTGAGGAAACTGTAACTGTCACCTTTGCAGCCAAAAGGGCAGCCTTTACCTTCTTCGGAGTAGATTCTGTGTGAAATAAAATGTTTAGACTCTTCGCTCATCTCTGGTGTGCACCAGAGGATGTTTCGTCGAAGATCAAAAAACGGTGTTGAAACAATGTTGTTGTT
The DNA here is from genome assembly GCF_024586455.1 of Bactrocera neohumeralis. Lineage (NCBI taxonomy): Eukaryota > Metazoa > Arthropoda > Insecta > Diptera > Tephritidae > Bactrocera > Bactrocera neohumeralis. The sequence goes on along the minus strand of NC_065922.1, from coordinate 7,554,837 downwards.
GTAGCAGCAGAGCTCTGACGAGTTGATAGTCCTTGGACGGATAAAAATCCAGATCCGTTCCGGTTACGTGGACCCGACTGTCGTGGGAAAGATTGCGCTCAAACAGCGTCAAACATTGCAGTTAAGTGTCCCACTGACAATATTTTATGCAGGATATAATGGCCTTTTGAGATGTCCATTGCCTTAGCCTTCAACATGCGGGTTTGCTATGCAACATAGTGGACTTTTGTTAATTTCTACCGTTTTCGTGGTAATCGTTTTCGAGGCATTTAATGCCAACAGTCGACCGCGTCGGCACTCGTTAAAGGAATGAATTAAGGAATGAAAAACTTTTTATAACATACATGAAACAAAGTGGTCTTACTATTATCCTGTTTGTGGTACAAAGCTTTTCAAAGACGTTCGAGAGATGCCTTTCAAAAACAACAATCGAATAATTGGCCAATTTTGCACGTATTCTATTTTTCAAAACCCGGTGGACACAAACAAACTTATGAATCAGTTTCGGATGAAATTTCCTCAAAATTAAACCTTATAGTGCTTCAATTATTAAAATGGATCGTGTCGGCTTACACATATCTTCATCCAGATCGCGATATCCAACAAAAGATAAATAGAGCGCATGTACTTTTAATTACTCCAAACATTGCCTACAGGGCAGTGCGCACTCGTGACCGGCATTCGTAGGTGTTGCAGAGTGGTTTTAAGGCTGTGCCTGATGGATCTGCTGCAATGCTGGCAGATGTTGTTGGCGTTAGGCAACTTCCATTTTTTTATGATTTTTTTATTGCATGTTTGTGTAAAAATTTTAATTAAGTTAATGATTTCTGTGCATAAATGAAATGCTGCATGTTACACCTGCTGCGCTGCTGCATTGCTGCTGACGTTGAACTCCCGCGCCTTCGCCGCCATCTTAAATGGATGCAGTGCGCTGTGCTTTATTATTATTATAATTATTTTGCTGTTGTTGTTTGTGTCTTTCAAACAAAATTTTAATCAGCATAATTAAAACGAAATTAGCAAAAAGGCCTCGGCTGTGGTTGAAATGCAAGCAAACAGCAACAACAAAAGCAAAAACATAAACAATTCGCGCCACGTGATATCCTTGCAGTGTGGCGGAAGCCTCTAATGATTTATTTCATAAAAAGGCTGTTTGCGAAATGAAAGAATCATAATGGCTTTACAAAAAGAATTAGGCTTCCGCATTCTTCGCAGAATCATCAATTTTTTATTTATATTTATATAAAATATATGTATTTCCTTAAGTTTAGTCATCCAGCGCAAACAAGCAACCTTATTCGATGGCAACATTAATATGCCGCCCCTCCCCGCACTTGGCGACTATCTCCGCCCCTCTGGCTGCATTCTTTTGCAAGTTGTTGCGCCTTTTGTTAAGGCGATTTTCATTAAAAATTCTAATTTAGCTGCTGCGCGTCTGTCACTTTACCAACACCGGCAACAACGCCAGCATCAAAAACACAAGAAAATGAAGAAATTGCATTGTTTAACTGCCGTCAACATTTCATTTCGTCTGTGCCTTTGATTTCCTTTGTCAGCCGGGCTCAAAGTCTACCCCAGTCCCTCCTACAGCGGCTTCAAACCAACACGCATACACACACATACAGTTAAACGCCTTGTGCTTTCTTTTTTTTCTTTTTCTTTTTCATTTTCATATTTTTATCCTTTTTGCTCATTCATATTTCGTCATTCATTTATACAGTTTCCGTATTCGCTTTCTTCCATCGTTGCATACTTTTGGGGTGTGGAGCAGTGTGAATTGTCTACTTGTAGGCGCCATATCATGCGAAATTAGTTCATCAACCGCCTCCAAAGAGACTGTCACATACGTATCGTGTTGGGCTGCCAATTACCGTTGTTAATTTACTCATATCCTTGTTAAAATTGCCTGCGAGAATTCGAGTTTTTGCGTATACAAATCGCTTGCATGCAATCGAAATGCACTGGAGAGTCGCCCGCTTTGTTCGGCTGCTCGTTGAAATTAAACGTTTGTAAAATATTCTATACATATGTATATGTATAAGAGTATGTGTATGTTTTCGTAATCACACATCAATTACGTGTTTCACTCTTGGTCTATTCTAACATGTCCTTTTTGTTGACTCATCCTCGAAAGACTCATGGAGGGTTGTGGGAATCTTTTTATAATGCTTAAAAAAGAAGGTGGGGCTTTAGCTACTTGGTTTGCGAAAGATAACAGAGAACACTGTTATTTGAGGCTTTCACAGCTTAAATAGAAACCCACTAATTATCGATTGATTAACCTTCATTGAAAATAACAACTTTTTGGGAAAAATTGGCCACAGACCGCAAAGAAATATGCGGAATATGCTTAAAGATCCATCTTCGATAAAAGTCTGAGTGCAAATCTCCCAAAATTATTGTATCATTGAGATGATTAATAGGTAATGCAAAGTACTTGAATTTTTGGGGGTCTCCTTATTTAAAAATCAGTAAGAGGGCTCTTTAATATTCGTTCGTTATGTTTGAGAAGGTGTATTCCACCTCATGCGAAATCTAAATTTGAAAACTTTTATTTGAGGATCCGTTTCATTTTCATTTTTCGAAATCGATACCGTTACAATATTTTCATTTATTTTATAGTATCAGTATTTAGTTCTTATAAACATTTATTTTTAGGGCACAAAAAAATTTCAGAGCAAGAATCTCATACAGATTAAGATGATGTTACTGTGAGCATGGCAGTTGCTTTGTGACTATAATAATCCTTTTCTATAAAAAAAACCTTCCTCTTTGAAACATCATCGGTAGACGTTTTTTTTTTTAATTTTTCATCGCATTTTATGGACTCTAAGGATTAGTCTATGATATGATCTGCATACGAGTACAACTTAAAAACTCCTTAAGATTGTTTTCGGGTTTTAATATTCAAGTATTTTCTTAAAGATAGCGAACGCTGTCCTAAATTAGTATGCAAAATATAAGCGAGATCTGTCAACCAGTTTGTTTATAGAAGCTTCTTATGTCGGTACACCTCAGTAGTGCGTTTTAATCTTGACAATGGATAAAAGTATCGAAAAATAACTTGTATCAAATTTTATATTTCTGACCAACTTTCGTGTGCGGAATCCTTGCGAATGTTGGAAAAGGCTTAATCTGTTTTATTAAAAACACAAGCTAATGGTACAAAGCCTTCAAAGACGGTCGAGAGATCGCTGAAGATATGCCTCGTTCTGGACGACCTTCGATCTCTTCAACTGATGAAAATGTTAAAAAAGTGAAGAATGGTGCTCGTCCAGCAAGTGATGGAGAGATGGCAAGAGAGCTCGACATCTCACGCAAGTCCATTTAAACGATTTTGGTAGATATTTTGGATATGAAACGCCTTCTTACTTGATTCTTCTCGATAAAGCTGAATTTTTACAAAATGAGTACCGTAAACAAGTCCCTTTCGACATGCTTGATCGTGCGAATTCCGATTGCTACATTCATGTAGAGCATTATAACTGTTGATGAGACATGAGTTTATGTGTTTGACATACAAACAAGTCTACAATCATCGGAATGGAAAACAAAATTCGCTGAAGGAGCTGAAGGCCATAACAAAAAGAGAGTGAAAAGTGTTTCGAGAACGGTATGGTCCATATGTCTTCTGAAAAATATTCATGGATTCCACGGTCTACAATTTCTGTTGTGAGTTTCAGTATGTGATTAAGGTTAAGGATAACAGCTTTCAGGTATTCTAGATATTTTAGAAGCGCCTATTTATCAGTATCACTGTCATTGTGTGTTTCTCCCTTTTTGCCTTTTGGTACTGTAGAAGGAGTATATTGGTTAAATTTTTTCGAGTTTTGGCAAATAAATCATTGAAATCAGTAAAAATGTCTTTGTCTACAAAATTCGTCATCTTATATGTCGGTCGTTAATAATAGTTAAAAAAACTCTTTTTTTTTACTTAATGCAAACATTTTCTTTAATTAATTTTCGACAATTTCATTCAAATGGCTGCCTTTTTTCATAACTACTTACTTCTCGAGGTTTTCTTTTAAGAAAGCAATGAGTTTGGCATTGCTGGCGGATTGCTTTCCAAGAGATCGTGAATGGTTCAGGAATTGTTGACTCAACTTTTCATATATGGATCAGTGTGGACAGTCAATGTCATCCCTTTTTCATTTTTGTAAAAGAAACTAAAAAGTTTGAGTAAAACCACAGTGCGTGGTTTCGGTCTCCGTATAACCAATAACAGTCAACAGCGTGACTAGCTGAGTCGATTTAGCCATCTTCGCCTGTCTTTTCATCTCTATGTATGTATACATATATGAAAATAGTGCCTCAGTTCTTGAAATATCGGTTTAAAATTCGGACCACGTCCAGTTCTCCCGAAGAAGCCGATCATTTACCCATATGGGACGCACTTTTATAGCATAAAGCGGTTGTAACAGGTCAATTGAAAAGCCCTTTGTCTACCAAGTAAAACACATTTTTTGGCAAAATTTTTTTTCTTTTATTCAACACAATTTCCTGAAGGAAACTGATTACAGCGACCCTATAAATCTTCGATACCATATTTGTAGTAGAATTTGTATTTTGCTTCAAAATACTTAGGCGTCAGTTTCAGCAATTACCTCTTCATTCGACGAAAATTTCTTCCAGCGAGCATTCTTTTGATATCTGAGAACAAGAAATAGTCGAATACGGTGGATGTGGAAGCAATTCGAAGCCCAATTCCTGAATTTTTTGCCATCGTTTTCACGGACTTTTGACACGGCGCCAAACAGTGTCTTGGTGAAATATCACTTTCTTTTTCTTCAAATGCGAACGTTTTTCATCGATTTCGTCCTGTAAACGGTCCAATAATGCCATGCAATAGTCGCTGTTTATGGTCCTTCCTTTCAGTCAATAAAAATTATTCCATGCGCATCCCAAAATATAGACGTCATAACCTTGCCAGCCGACTGTTGCGTTTTTCCCCGCTTTGCAGCGAGTTAGTCCGGATGGATGACTGTCAATTGGACTTACAAGTTACAAGCTAACTGATCAAACTCAAGTCCATCTATGGAAAACTTGTCTTTAAGAAGTTTAGCAGATCGAATAACTATAACATACACCCTGTCCAGAAAGTATCGGGGATTCTTCACTTAAATCTCTCATACATAAATAGTTGCTGTAAACATTCTGGTTGACAGATCATACTAATTTTTGATATAATAATTAAGGACAGTTGTACCAACCTAGAAAAAAATGTACCTGTCTTCCATATAAGCGGGAGATGAGAGGAAAAATGAAGAATTCCCGATACTTTCTTGACAGAGTGTATAACGGCTTTCAAACAGAATGATCAGAATCAAGATAAAATATTTGGATGCCTTTATATATAGATACTTGTATATATCTATACAGAGGTAATGCTCGAAAATTCTACAAAAATATGCAGGGACTAACAGAGGGTTTCACGACCAGACTATACTCTTGTAGAACCCCCAGAGGTGAATCTAGTGAATGATGCCCGGAGCATACTGAAATTATTGAGGGAACACTTCTCCAGCCTGCTGAATAGCAGTGAAAGCATAACACCAGGAGAGGGTGAACCCGAATCGGTCGGACGGTCTATTGCCCGACCACGAATAAGTTCGAATAGCAATTACCCGCCTGAAGAACAACAAATCACTTGTCATCCCCGTACTACTATATGATGCAGAGGAATGGACGATGACAACAGCTCATGAGTCGGCGTTACGAGTTTTCGAAGGAAAGGTTTTGCGGAAGATTTATGGTCCTTTGCGTATTAACAACGGCGAATACCGCAGTCGATAGAACGATGAGCTACAAGATATACGACGACATTAACATAGTTCGGCGAATTAGGAGACTGTGGCTAAACTAGCTAGGTCATGTTGTCCGAATGGATGAAAAGACTTCAGTTCTGAGTGTATTCGACACAGTATGCACCGGAGAAGCAGAGGAAGAGGAAGACCTCCACTCCGTTGGAAGGACCAGGCGGAGAAGGACCTGGTTTCGCTTGGAATATCCAACTGGCGCCAAACAGTGAAAAGGAAGGACGACTGACGCGCTGTTGTAAACTCGGCTATAACTTGCTTCCGCGGTCTATACCACTGTCTACGCCAGTGAAGAAGAAGAAAAGAAATACATCTGTGGAAGATATTCCGAGTATAGCTTCGCTGCAGTCGAAGATAACGTTATGATCTCGTTTAATAAAAATCAAGGTGTACAACTACGATTGAAGTTAAACTTTTTTATTTAAGTGTTGTTGTTTTTGTGAAACGTGAAAAAAATTTAATCATAAAATATCATTTCCATTATCTGTACATAATGAAACCAGTTGCACTAAAACAAAAGATGCCACTAAGCAAAAAATTATCGCAACACCCGAGCTGAATGCTGCACCACCCAAACACACACACACACCGACCCACGCACCACACTTCCGGTGAATGCACCAATCTCGAGACATCAGCTGCCAGTCAAATGGCGCACCAACCAGCCAACCGCCCACCGCCCACCTGCGCACCAAACACCACTCAGCCGCACACCACTCGCAACGGTGGCCGTCAACCCAACAGTCGACTAATGAGTTTCTGGCTGCATTGTTGTGCTAAAATACCGTTGTTTTTCGTGTTGTTGCCGCTGCTGTTGCACATCAAATTACAAAATTAAAAATGGAGAACAGCGGCAGCTCCAACAAAGTACAACAACAACGTGTGCCACAGGATATGGCAGCGGCGGTGGCAGCAACGAAACAATATTCATAATTTTAATGAAAAGCGCGCGCCTCTACGTTTCCCAAAAAACACATAAAACACACACACACACAAACAAAACGAAACAAAACACATTTCCGCCGCTCACCGCTCACCCCCCGCCCACCCGCACCGTTAATTCAGGCAGCAGGCGCGCTGCCTTGACGCCGTCGCGCGTGCCCGCATCACATTGCTCGCTTATGATTGGCTTCAATTGTGAAATGTTGTTGAATCCACCACTGCCGCTCCGCCTATTGCGGCGCGCAACACCAACAACAACAGCGTTGTTGAAATAATAAATAAATATAATTTTAGCGCAAGCGCTAGGCCCCCCTCCCCGCTGTCACTGCCCGCGCGCCAACCGAACGGGTGAAAAGAATCACAGCAACAACAACAACAAGGCATGAAACAACAATACAACAAATATCACCGACACCAAAGCCTACACAACAAGCCAAATGCTCGTGTACACTGATACAATAAAAGTTAGCTGCAGCAACAACAACAGTAAAAAACAACAACAACGAAACAAAACGTGCAAATGAGAAAATTACATCCCTTCATTTGTTTAACTTTCAGTCACAAATACATCTACACCTACCTGCACACACAACGGCACAGTTGAGCGCAATCACACACACACACATACACGCGGGATGTTGGGCGGCATGCTCGGCGAACAATACACTTCTTGGAGCGCAACACAATAGCAATAATAACAATACATGCTCAGCGCTATAAAACACAACAACACCGTCGTCCTGAGGGTGCAACTGCCAACCCAACGCCTGTGCACGCCCGCGCGCCTCCGCTCTGCCGCCAGCATCAACGCCACAATGTTGTTTATCTCATTGCGCTCATTGTAATTGCATAAACCTGTAAACTACACCCGCCGCTCGGCTACAATTTTTTGCCTACACAGTTGTTGTTGTTGTCGCTGCTGAGTTTGTTGTTATATGCTATTAGTGGCGGCGCTGTGTTGTTGCTGTTGTTGGCTGCCAGCGCGTGTGTTTCATTGGTTGCTACATTTTTAAGTGCTTTTGAATTTCATTACTCACACAGAGAACTTCGCTGCCCCATCGCATCGTTTTCCTCGTGCATTTACCATATAACTGTATATATGTATGTGTTATATGCATATACGAAAATATGTATGTGTGTGTGTAGCTTTGTAGTATTTATTTATGGTTGCTAAATTTTATTTATTATTTCTGTTCACGAAATACAATAAATAAAGCGAATTGGAGAGCACAACAAGTTGACCAACACAGAGTCACCTCAGCTCAGCCGAGTTCAACAGTTGCTCTCTGGCGATTTGTGCTGCAAATAAAGGTAATGCAAGTCACATTGCTAAAAGTAGTCTTCTACTCTCTACTACGACAGTTATCAGCCTTCTCAATTGTGTTGGAGTGCTGGAAGAGTGGCAGCAAGAGAGCTTTCTGTGCCAAAGATATTGTAATGATAAATTATTTTACAGTTTGTGATACAAGGGTTGATTGAAAACTTATTAAATTTTGAGGTAAGACTCTATTCTGATTTCTAACAAGCCCATCCTTTGATTTAGAAGAATGGAGGAACTTTTTTTCTACTTCACAGCTGATGGTTTCCTCGTTAAGAAAATCAATCTCTCACCTCTTAACCTTTCCAGTATCATCAAAACCGTTGAGAGTTGTATTGGAACCCAATACAGAGATTTCTCGCATCAAATCCTAACAGAGATCTCCCTTAGGAAGCTTATAACACTGCACTGGCCGTAGTGGTACCAAAAAACTCCTTTATACTGGATCATAAGACCCTTACAAATCGACAAAGCGTTTTAAGCCTATCCCAAATTGGTTAAAACGGTAGAAATTAGTTTCAACTGTCATCTAGTTCGCCGAAGGTAAGGCTATCAAGATGTTTACGCTTCAGTCTTGCAAAGTCTGGACAATGGAGGAAAAAGTGCCTAGTTGTTTTTACCTTGCGATCTACTCTAGGCCAAAAGTTGACGATGAGACTGGCACTACTCAACGGTTGGTCTAAATTAAAAATTGTGACATGGAAATTGTATGCTCATGTTTTCCATGACCACTATTAAAAATCCTGTTGGACATTGGTCGGAAACTGGGATCGAGCCAAACCCCTTTGGAGTTATGTACCATATATACGGTACATTACTGAGTAATCAACAAGCTCGTTTAACTTTAGAGCTTTGGATATATCTGTTTTTGGTAAATTTTTTATACAATACAAGAAGCTTGGAGATTAGTTAGGAGAGCTGGAACCCCTTTGAAATCTTTCAACTGCTTCGTAGAGTAAATTTTGTGTCGCCGACGAAATTTTCTTATAAATAAGCGAACTTTAGTTCAATCCAAGACAATATCGAAACAAATGTTGGGTCTATAAGAGCGCTACAAAAAAAACGGTTTGGGATATAAATGAAATTCTGTATTCCTAAGAAAGTATGTTCGATATTATGTATAAAACTCGATTTCTTTTGCATGGTCACCATGGGTACGCTTGCAGAAGTCCAGACGCTGAGCCCAATTTTCGACGGTTTTCAAGCATAAATCGGCCGATATTGCTGCAATTTCACGTTCGATATTCGTACGAAGTTCATCAATCGTCGTTGGCTTGTTGGCATAGACCATAGACTTGACGAAGCTCTACAGGAAATAGTCTGCATCGTCAAATCGTACGACCGAGGCGGCCAATTGACTGAGATAACACGTTAACCAAACTTGGTTTTCAATGAATCGATTGTAACATACGCTGCATGGCTTGTGGCGCTGTCCTGTTGGAACCACATATTGTCCAAGCGCGAAAAATATTCGGTTATCTTTGAGTAGTAGCGATTGCCGTTCATAATAACGTGCCGGTCTTGATCATCACGGACGAAGTACGGCGCAAGGACGCCGCCGGCCCATAAACCGCATCAAACGGTAATTTTTTCGGGATGCAATGGTAACCCATGGAGTACGTGTGGATTGCTGCCTGACCAATAACGCATATTTTGCTTATTAACGAAGACTGATTTGGGTCTTCCTCAATTGATGCGCTAGCGGCAGCAATATTCTCGACACTTCGGGCACTTATTTGTCTCACTGGAACGGAAACATTTTGTACTGTGCATGTGGATTCAAATTTTTCCACTAGACGCCAATTGTTGATCTGAAAGGAGGATTATGGCGACCATAAATTGGACGTAGCGCTCTTGAAGTTGAGTAAATTTTAATAATTTCAACTCGTTGTTGGTTCGTATATATTTCAATGATAAAATGGCGAACCTTACTGAAGAGAAATATCAAAAGAGCGGGGAAAAATATGGCGTCATTTGCTGTCCCTATGGGTCTACTTTTGTAGCGTCCCTACTAAAAACCCCGATATATTCGACCGGTTTTCCGAGAGGTGTCTTAACTGGATTATTATTTAAAGCTAAGATCCTTGTGCATAATTTTCGGTAAGTTTCATTTACAAATTTCTCTTTTTGTTACTAAATATATCGTAATTTGTGCTTGAGAAAGTGTTTTTTTTTTGGAGAATATAAAAATAAGGAAATTGGATGCCTTATGAATTGAAGCCAAGAAACCTAGAAATAAGTAGGACTTCTAAGCTGCATAAACGTAATTCTTCAGCATTTGGGCAAATATACAAAACTATGAGAGAAACTTATAAACAAATCGAATTGTGGGCATTGTTCTCACCTCGTATAAAGATTGAACTACTAAGCTTCCACGAGAGAGCCGTTTAGAGAGCGCAGCAGTAAGTGAGCATAAACTTCATGCGTAAGCTTCGGTGTCTAAAAGCAGTATCAATGAATGGCAAATCCTATAAGCATACATAAGCCTAATTATCTCCATGCCTAGTGCATTTACCGCCACCCACCACCCCACCACAATGCAACAATCCCCTGTCCATCTATCAACCACTCACATACACAACACAATTCGGCTGGCATCGGAGAATGCGTCCTGCGCTTGCAAATGAGCGCTCATAAAGGACACATTAGTGGTAAACGGCGTTGCAATAATAAAAGGCACACAATGGCTAAGGATGCGCACAGTCATCTCGCGAACGTGCTGGCGGCAACATCAACGCGCAGCAGCTGAAACAACCGTGCGACTCGTAACAGCTCGCTTAGGCTGCATTTTTAGGCGCGTTTTTTGTGTGAAAATAATTTAAATTTCGGTGAAAATGGCGGGTCCATTTCTGTCGCCGCTACCGGGCGACCTCTTAACCGAGTACATGTTCGGTCGGCGACGTCAACGACGTAATCGCACAACGTTTACACCTCAGCAACTGCAGGAGCTCGAGGCGCTCTTCCAGAAAACTCACTACCCGGATGTGTTCCTACGCGAGGAAGTGGCGCTGCGGATCAGTTTGAGCGAAGCGCGTGTACAGGTGAAGCACCTCATGGGGTTTTAATTTAGAACAAATAAAAAATATATATAAATGAAAAGTATGGAGTGTGCAGCCGGAAGTTGATAAAATATAATCCTTCGCAAATAATGAAAAATAGTGATTTACCAGTTTTGTATGGAAATGGTGATTTCAGAAACGAAAACTTTGTTTCAAAGATAAGCAAAGGTCTTGGAGTAGAGGCCCATGTTGCACTCGAAAATTTCTACCACAAAATAACTCATTTTTCAAATGAAAATGTTCTAAACTTCTTCATGAAAATCAGCAAAATTAGAGTTTTCGAAATAAATTGTTCGAAATAATCATAAAAAATTTAACACGAGTTTAGTGGGCCGCCATTTTAATTATTTGTTTTTTTTTGTTTTGTTAAAATTTGTTTGTAAAAAAAATCCGGTTTGCCATTTCTTCTAATGATTCTGTTTTTCAATTTCATTAACATTAACCACATTATAACAAAAGGCTGTGATCTAAAACAATCTATATAACTCCAGTTTGTTCCAAATCTGTCCATGTGAAATCGGTGTTTTAGGATTATATATTAAACAACGAAAATAAAAAAATAGAGTTCTGGCATCTGTATAGTATATTTAAAGAAATTCGTGTTATTCGTTCCGACAGATGTGGCATAAAACGTGCTATAGCAACCTTTTGTCCAGGATAAACTCCTAAACTACCGAAGCGATTTTAGTAAAATTTAGCACAATTTATTCACTTTTCTTCAACTTAAAAGATCGGATAGTTTATATTTTCACTGGTCAACAAAAATTTCTCTCGGCTGTATCCTCCGCGCGAGCACCGACTATTCAATGGATTTCACTGCTTTTCTAACATAAATTTATGCCAACGTACTCGGAATTCTGCTCTTAAAAGCATATAAATTCTATTTTTAAAAATGCTTCTTATAATAGTTAAAACAAGTTACTCAGAACCAAACTTCTGACCAGCTCAAATGCGCTTTAGATAACTCAAACTTTTAATGAGCTCGAAAGTGTCCAGCGAACTATAAATTAAATGGAATTTTATTTAGTAGGTACTGAAAATGGTATGTACTAAACATCGCCTTGAATCCAGTTCTTACGATCGATCCAAGTGTCAAAACTTTTATAACTACAGTATTGAGTTCTGTTAACAATTACTAGCATTTACAAAGGAAACCTCGGAAACGACCAAGGCACTCTGAAAATATCTACATATTCTTAAAAGAATCGATGTAGAATAACTCGAACCTCTTGAAAATCCTATACTATTATTAAAAGGACAACAATCAATCGGGAGGTACGGCGTCCTTAAAAGATTGGCCGATTTTAAGAGATATGACAATGATACAATCTTCTAAAATACTCGATATTTTCTGTTTTAGAATCAAAAGAACAATACTTTTTAAAGTTGATTTTCAGAATGAAAAGATTTCTTAAAAGGACGGAAGCCGTTAATCTCACATCGAGAGCAAGTAATAGGTTTTTCTTTTACGAAAAAGTAACCCTTTAAGAAAATAAATAAGCTATGTATATATACAATTACTAGTTGAAGTTTAGGATTCGACATATATGTATGTAAGTAAGAGGGTCTCCTTTATTTTTTCAAATTATTTTATGTCTTTCGAGAAGCTAAAATAAAGTCATCTAAGAAACGTGTTCTTTATGATTTTTGATCGCCATTATTTTTTCAGTGAGTGCTGTGTGTAAAGACTTCCGGGATATAAAAATCTGACTACCTCTACTACAGCTCCTTGTAGTACCATAAAATCAAACCTTTGCATAGAACAACCTATTAAAGACTTAATTTAGACTATCTATATTAATCCGGCTTTATTGGCTCTTTTTAAAAAAATTGTTTGCAGATAAAAGCATTTATCCACACTCCTTTGCTTTATTTCAGTAGATTTCTTAAAAAAGTTTACTTAAAATCATCATTTTTTCCTCAAACAGGTGTGGTTCCAAAATCGGAGAGCCAAATGGCGTAAGCAGGCTCGTTTACAACTTTTACAAGATGCCTGGCGGATGCGTTGCTTAAGTTTGGGCACGCCCACGGTTATAGCGGCAGGTACCAACAATTTAAAAACATTCCAAATTTTTTATTACAAATCACTTTTACGCTTTTCCACAACCAAACAGGCGATCGTGTGCCACGAATACCCGGCGCGGCAGCAATGAACGGCGCCTCGCCAACGGAAATGACAGCGGAAAATCTCAGCAGTGGCGCACAAGTGAAGGACGGACATTTGTCGTCGCCTGAATCAATGCTCGCAGCTAATGGACAATCCATGCCGAGCGATTTTACAATGATGCATCCCGCATTTCAACAACAACAACAGCACACACAAAAATTGGACGCAGATCAAATGGACAAGGCGAAAAGTGACACTTCAAACGGCAAGATTCCCAATGGATGCGAGAAGACTTACACCGAATTAAAATTGTACAAAGAACATCATGGTCATGGGCTCGGTAACGCTTTGCAGGCTCATATGAATATGAGTGGTTTGGTTGCGGATCCGGGTGCTATGGCCAATGCTTTGGCTCACGGCTCGGATGAAGGCTCCGATGATTCGGATTCTGAAGAGATCGATTTAACGTCAGGTTCTTGCATAGATTTCTCGAGTAATAAACAACATTTAATGCAACAATCACAACAACAACAACCGATCGGTACAAGCGCTGCAACAAATGGAGTGCATTAGTTATGAATTGAAAACTGATTAAAAATCCTTATAAATAACTTCCGCTATATTTAGGTACACACATACATATGTAAATAAATAAAATGTCACAGCTTACTATATGCAACTCTACAAAAGTTTTTCATTTAATGAGGAGCAGGACTTTTAATTTTTTTCGATTTTTTTATTTCAAGCATTTTGTGTTGAAAGTCCAACAAGTTCAACAGGTCGAACTAAGTGAAAGTTATGCGTTTTCCTCATTTGATGCTCGACTGAAGGAATCAATTTGAATTTTTGAAAAATATATTTAACTGCTTCGTAAAAAATTTATAAAAATTGGCGTTTTTTTTATACGAATTAACCCTCTTGAATGCACCAAAACTTTAACATTGTATGCACCATTATCGCATTTTAAAACTTTAAAGCAAAAAAAGTAGAAATAACATTTAGCGCTATTAAATTAAATAAAAACTATCTATTAAGTATACTCGTATATATAAATATTTTACTCTACATTAAAACCAACTGAAGTAGTACGTCAAAATTGATTTGAAATACGCCGGGAAAATGCATCCCTACATATTGTTTATGTTTCCATTACAAATTGATTATGCTTACAGCTGTGATTAGAAACTAATTTCTTTGTTTGAATTTCATAAGATTTTATTTACTGCGATATCTTTAACGAGAAGTGATGTCAACTTTTTAAAACTCCAAAGAAATAATGAAAATAATGTTTCTAATTAAAAGTTTGATTATATTGCTATGCAGCAATAGCATTCTAGCCGCTTCCAATACATTACCGGTTGTACTTTGGCATGGAATGGGTAAGTGGTTCGCTTGAATACAAAGTCATGTCTACTTAATACATATTTCTAGGTGATACTTGCTGTCTTCCATTCAGCTTGGGTGCCATAAAGAAATTAATTCAAGCGGAAACAAATGGCACATACGTACGGTCATTGAAAATTGGTGGCAATATTGCGCTGGACTATGAAAGTGGTTTCTTCATACATCCCGACGATCAAGTGCGTTATGTATGTGAGCAGTTGGCCAAAGATGCGCAACTAACAAACGGTTATAATGCTATTGGCTTCTCACAAGGCGGTCAATTCTTGTAAGTATGAATACCCAATCAATATTTTATTGTTATTTATATATGTATTATACTTCAAATAATGCAGACGTGCCGTGGCTCAACGCTGCTCTACGCCACCTATGAAAACGCTCATTACATTAGGCGGACAGCATCAAGGTGTCTTCGGCTTGCCAAAATGTCCCTCGCTGACCAGTACGACCTGTGAACACTTGCGGAAGTTATTGCGTCGCGCTGCTTACAAAGAGTTCGTTGTTAAAAAAATTGGTTTCATTTGTTTTTTTAATTAAATTTTCATTTAAACAGATGGATGCAGCGTGATTTAGTGCAAGCTACGTATTGGCATGACCCATTGAAAGAAGAGGAATATCGGCAAAAGAGTTCATTTCTTTCAAACATAAACAATGAAGTGTTTATCAATCAAACTTATATAGACAATTTAAATAAGCTCGAGAAGTGTGTACTAAGTGTATTTGAAAATGTCTACCAACATATTAACGTTTGAATATTTTTGCAGATTTGTTATGGTTATGTTCTTGAATGACACTATCGTACAACCGAAGGAATCGCAATGGTTCGGATTCTACAGTCCTGGACAAGACACGATTATTCGTCCTCTGAACGAAAGTCCCTTATTTGAAGATGTAAACTTAAAAGCTTTTTTGTCTATAGATTTTTTTTTTTAATTTACGCTAATTTTTTCAGCTTGGGCTCAAACAATTAGACAGAGATGGCAGACTCATATATCTGTCCGTTGAGGGCGATCACTTGCAAATGACAAGCAAATGGTTTATTGAAAATATTATACCACAACTTAGCAAGAATTAAAGTAAAAACAAAAACTAAATGATCTCTAAATTCGAATTTAAAATAGGCACTTCTTATTGATTGCGCACACGATAATACTCCATGGCGAACATTTTTTAAGCTACTTTGTGATGAATACCAAATAATATGTTTTAAAAATATTAAGCAATATAAATTAATTAATGGCAAAATATTGTCTGCATTATTATTATTTGTGCAATTGTAAAATGCACCTACATACATATGTATATTCTACAGAATGCAATAATAAGCAAATTTTATGAATTGAAATGCAAAATTTCCCTCTCTTTATTATATATGTATGTATACACAAGTAAAATATACAAAAATTATAGAAATAATCGTAGAAATTATTTGCCTACGCAACTCTCATATATATATGTATGTATATATAAGAATCGCATGTGTATTTGAGCCATATTCGAATAGTTAACCTCCGGATCATTTGTATATTAAGGTTATGTCCACACTAAAAGCTCCGAATAGCTTAAACGATGTCTGTGCTCTCAATAACCGAGACAATGTCCTCAATAAAATTACACACATGTGTGTAGGTTTGCATGTAGAGCGTGTCGCGGAACGGCTTGCGATGA
Source organism: Bactrocera neohumeralis (assembly GCF_024586455.1). Taxonomy (NCBI): domain Eukaryota; kingdom Metazoa; phylum Arthropoda; class Insecta; order Diptera; family Tephritidae; genus Bactrocera; species Bactrocera neohumeralis. The sequence continues at coordinate 7,538,526 of NC_065922.1, read as the reverse complement.
CGCAACTCTTTAGCCAGCCACATTTTGATTTCGTCTTCGTCGAATTCATTTAGCAGCATCTCTATATTCTCAGCATCGCCACCCGCACCCTCCTCTGAGGCCTTGGAATAATTGTCTACGTACTCCTTCCATGCCGCCTTTAAGAAGGCTTCCTCGATGGTGAGCGTCAGCTCTTCCCACTCATCGATGCCCGTTGAGATAATGCCACGCACATACACATAACATGTGCGCTCACGTTCCGTATTATCAAGTATTTTCTCATCGAAATCTATGGGCGGTCTGCCACGCATCTCCTCTAAAATGCTAATCATCTCCACAAAGTACAGTGCACGTTTATCGGGGCTCTCCTGTCGAAGGATGATGGCTTTCAAAGATTCAATGCTCAAATCCCAAGCGGGCTCGCGTGGCTTCTTTAAGCGTTCATACAGCTCCTTGAGCAGTTGAATGTCGTGATAGCGTTCGCAGCGATAGCCGGGATTGTAAAATTCGAATAGCTCCAGTTCGGTGAGTGTACGCTTGTAGGGGCAAATCACTTCAGGCAACTTAATCAGCGGTGTAAGTGAGGCTAAGCGTGTAGTGATTTGACGCACCATCGTCGTATTCGATTTGTTCAAGACCTCCGTTTGTACAGCTCGTATTTTGGCAATATATTCCGGCGCCGGTTTGCACTTACCGCTCAAACGCACCACAACAGCATCCACTTTGCGACAAAAAAATTGTGGATCGATTTTTAGCATCCACTTTTGTTTCGTGATGTCGGCGCGACGTGGTTGAAACTGCACAACCACATCCATGCTCTCGCCCGAAGTCAGGCGAAACGGTTTATGTTGGAAGAGGAATTCATCATCATAGGCTTTTAGGAGAGCGGCATTTTTCTCGAAATACGGACGATGCACCCATTCGAAGCCCAACACCCTTTTGCCCAAATTCTCCAGATGTAGAACGCGTTTAACCACTTTCTCGAATGGTTCACACTCGAAACGCACCTCCAGCTCAACATATTTGGAGCTACGCTTCTCGGTTAGTTGAAAAATATGATCGTTAATCCGCACACTGTATTCGGGTTGTGGTGGTGGCTCCGAAGTGGATGCTGCCTGCGCAGTTGGCTCACAAATTGACGAGTCTTGTGAGATTAAATGTATCTTTTCTTCACCTATATATTGTATATCTGCGTTGTGGCGCAACGTATTTATCTTGCTGAAACTCTCGCCAACAATCTGCAGTTTGTCAATGTCCGGATAGAATTCAATTACACGTTCTATGTCCTCGCGCTTTCTTTCGATGCGCTCCTCCAACACTTTGGATCTCAACCAATCGGACTTTTTGTGTCCGCCCTGTTCTTTCGGTTTACCCAACAGCTCTTCCTTGGTCACCAACGGCAAACCGGTGATCTCGACTACCTTCTCACCATCGCGCTCTGCCTTCGGCAAAGTCTCACGAATTTCATGTACATGTTGGCACGTGCTACAGTCAATATATTCCGGCAATATCGCTTCTTGTCGTTGCATTACAGTCAACGGATTCAAGCGTTCGGCGTAATCCATTAAGCGACGCACCGTTTGCTTGTCACGTTCATCAACGGTGACTGCGCGATTGAAGAGTACCTGTGCCGGTGTCTTGCCGGTTTTCTCCTGTATGTTCGCCTGTACAAGCTTACGCTGCTCTAACATATCCTTCCAGTATTTCAGCCGGTTGTCATAGCTGTATTCGGAAGGCTTCTTTGCAATGCTGGAGCAATGTGACGAGGACAATTCCACATTGCCGCGTTTATTATCGAATATTTTATTGACCAACTCCAAGACTATGCGACGATTGTGCACGAAGAGTCCCGGTCGCTCGCCTCCTTCTTCGTTATGCTCTGTGGACACCGAGGAGGGCGGTGAGAATGCATTTATGAAGCTGTTGAGCGCCATATAGGTTTAACTTTTACTTTTCTTGTGTATTTTGTTTTTTTTTTTTAACAATTTTATTTATTTTGTTTGCGCTAATAAATCGGAAAATACCAGCAAATTTTATAATTAACTTAAATATTTGATATAAATGGCTATGAATTAGTATATAGTATGTGTATTGGAAACGTATTTTAATCGAGAAAAAGTGAAAACCTCAAATGCTTACTGTTTAAATGAAAGGAGGAAGTTGATGATAAAAAATATTGTCATTGTATTGAAGTCACAATGTAAAGTGAATTTCAAGAAAATCGACAAATTTCAAAGGCGATGGAAGTTGTTGGTAAATGTATAAAAAAAACTTATTTCTTTATTTACAAATTTATTACAGTTATCGATCAGTCCAAAAGCGAAGTTTCCGTCGGCCTTATCCCCTGAATATGGTGTTTAGTTTGTCACGAAGTTTTTAACACCCAGAATGTATAAACGAACTAGTCTCTCAGTTTTGAGATATCGTTCTGAACACGTCCTTTTCTTCCCAAGAAGCTGCTCATGTGTCGGACGACATATTATTATTAAATAAACTGATCGATCGGGTCCAAATTCTTGTATGGAAAACTTCTTAATTTGTTAAGGTATCGTCAGCGCAAATTGTTTTCAAAAAAATCACTTTTTTAGGCGATCACACTGGTGACCCCTAAATGATAGGTGACCCACTCTTTCTCTCCAGTACGTTTCCAGATATAACGCGTGTTTTAACCACCATATTAAATACACCACTCTTACATACATTTATATTTATATAATATTAAATATTTTCTTTAGCATTTATTTATATTTCTTGGAAATATATTTATGTACTAACGGCACAAATTATTTGCTTATTTGTCTTTAGAATATAAAAATATGACAATTCCTCGTAACAAGCTTTATATATTACATACAAACAGTGATAAAATGGTATGTCACACATACACATACATTTAATAAAACAAAGATTAATTCTAACAAAATTCCATATTGCAAATCCTTAACTATGAGGAATGATTTTTTGTTTCTTGTTTTTTTAGACGCTTCTGCTTGCTTCTACACATACATATATGCATCGATATACATATGTAGACCCTACACAAGTTACATAAATATAATAAAATTAAATAAAAGTAGCATATACTATTATTTAGGAAAAAATTGTATCAGTATTTTAGAGTTAGAGGTAAGTAATACCCGGAGATAGCACACGATGAGCGCCTTGTCTTGCAACGATAAATCACATAATTTATTAGTAAAAAGAATTTAGTTATACAACAACCGATAAACGATAACTCATAAGCATTCTGCAGGCTGCCGCTGGTTTTACATACTCGCCGCACGAGTAAACGCTTGCTTTTAGTTATAGCGGTGATTATTACAAATATGCGTACATGGTATATACCAAAGTGGGTATATGTGTAATAATGTGTTCAATAAAATGCATATGACTCAGTGACAGAGCTATGTTGGGTAGTCCAGTGCGTCGGTGGTTGTACATTTAAGCACACAACGTTATATAGGTGTGTGTGTGTGCGTTGGATGTACATCGAAAGTGCCAACCTAACTGCAACTACAGGCATGCATAGTAAAATTATATTTGCGTGTGAGAAGTGACTTGCTAAGCTATGTATTTTGTTTAACACTTCAATTCCGTCTGCTTTGTCGGTTCGTGATATATACGTAAAGGTGCGTGTGTTCATGTTTGTCCATCTAATCTTGCTGCCCAGCAACAGATCATAATTTCGACTTTGGTTTGGCATTGCGCGCGAAGTAGATTTCCGGATCTTTATGTGGCTGTTGAATTTCACGGTAATTGTTCACTATCTTCTTGCTTTCATCCTTCGGACATGATTGCAGATCGCGAAATACTTGCACCTGGAAAATACGAAAGAAATCGAAAAATTTTAGAATTTCGAAAAGAAAAGTATGCAACGAAATTAAAAAAGAATATTAGAAAAGTATAGCCTAAAGAAGTGTGTTCGAATATGTTTTTGATATAATATATTACAATATACTACAAAATCGGCATTTTTCGGGGTACCAATTTTTTCGAGTGATTAAATTAACAGTAAAAAATTAATGTCACCGTTTTTCGAAGTTAACCTCCAAAGTTGAAATATTTGCTTTCGAAGTTCGAATTTGTGTTTAGTGAAAAATTCGTTCTTCATTAAAAAAGAAAAAAAAATAATAAGTAAAAATAAAAATAGCCATAATCTACGTTTTTCTTTTATTTCAATTTATTTCAATGGTGTATACTTTTTTGTCAGGCTTTTATAATTCTATATATCGTCACCTGAAATGCAAAATAGTGTATATTATGATTCTTTTTACAAACATAATATTACATACATATGTCAACATTTTCAGGTTCTTTAAACCAGTATGATTCTATATATCTAATTCATGGTCGAAAATGTTGTTCTTTCGAAAAAAATAAAAAAAAAAAAAAAATTATTTAAAAAAATATTAGGCCAAATTGCGAAACTTTGGTACTCTCTGGCATTTTATTAAGTGTTCTTATATTTATATACACATATTTCTAAGTGGACGGTGCCATGCCCACATTGGTAAATTGAAGCTGATCAAAATTTTAACTTTCTACCGACATTCTTTAGAGGTTTATTGCACTCTTATTACCGTTATATGGTTCAAAAATCGATTATTCGAAACAAAAGACTTTGGAGACTTTTCTGGAGAAATTTTGTCACGAGTTTTTGGAGACTTTTGTGGAGAAATTATGTTATAAAGTCAGGTTTTGTTTTAGACCGTTGAAAACATTATACACCTCTTCGCTCAGTATTGCTGTTAATACACATAAACTTGTCAAAAAATTGATTGTGGACTTTAGTGCCATTATACCAATCACACTTCCACTAAAACAACACTACATTCTATCGACATGCTCACCTGCCCCTTGGAGACGTATATCGGCGTACGATAGATGATCCAAGTGACACTCTCAAAGTACGGCGCCGTAGTCAACGAGCCTTTATATGTGTAATAATGTTTGCTTAGCTCCTGCAAACCAATCCAGGACAAGCAATCTGTGAAAATAACAATAAATTCAACTGTTAGGCACAAAAATCCATGCATGCAAATAATGTGTGTGTGTGTTACTAACCCGAATCCAGCGAAGCGCTTGTATTTATCTTCTGCACGATGCGTATGCCTTCAGTGATCTTCTTGAACTCTGGACAATCCTTGCCACCGCACGCCTGTATAAAGAAAGCCACCACCGCCAAACCGTCCGGTTTATTCTTGGCCTCAGCAAAATTCTTATACTTGGCATTGTAGTGTACGGCATGCGCCTCCATCGAGTATTTCACACCCTCCAGCGTGTGCTCACAGCCCGACTCGTCCGTGTCCGCCCAGTGGAAATGCAACTGCTCAAATATATATTTGTTGTCATGCAAGCAACCGCCCTTTATGTATGGCTGCTGTTGGCGTTTGGCGAATGTCACCATTGCCGAGGTGCCGGTGTTTTGGACGCGTGCTATGCCCACTGGCTCCCAATGGCCATGATATTCCAGCGGATCGACATCGTCGATATGTTCAATAGCGCGATTGCTGATTGCAATAGGAGATTGCACTGGCATCTTGTGTGGGTGTGTGCGTGTTTAGGCGTCTATATGTGTATGTCGTGTGTGTGTGTGTGGCGTGTATTGGAGCGTCGTTGCAGTGGTACTACAGGGCGTATGCGGCTATGACTAGTGCTGACTCTCGACGCTGGTTGTTTCTCCGCTATGCTGAATGCTTGTGCTCGCGTATAATCTACGTATTGTTCACTGGTTCGCTGAATTTTTTCTTCACCTTGTAGACACAAATAATGTGTTTAACGGTTAAAAGTGCGTACTGCGACGTGATGGCGAATTTTATTGGTCACACGTTCACAAAGGAAGTATCAATTGTAAGTAGCCAAGAACTGCAAATGAAATTTTACAGCGAAAAAATTATTTCAGTGCGACAAAAACAAAAACAAAAACAATATTTAATAATAATAAACTATTATAACAAGGAGTAATTTAATAGCAAATATTTTTTTTATTTATATAACGGTTATTTCGTTATAAATGCCGGCATGAGTAGTTGTTTTGTTTATTTATGCGCATTTCGTGTCACGTAATGTTTATTTTTGTATTTATTTACACCGATTCTTAGCTATGAGTGTGTATGCGTGAACAATCGTGTACTTGATTGGGGGTTTACTGTTCGATGACACCACTAAGTGTCGCAAAGTAAGATAAAACCGTATAGAAAGTGTCCAAGGCATTAACGTGACGTGGCGTGACCAATTGGCCGTACCTTACGCGCCACTTCCACAATGTAATTTGTATTTATGTGCGCGTTGCTCGTTGATAGCTCGTTTATCAATTGAATTGCTCAAGTGAAGTGCTATTATAAATTCACTCAATAACTAAGTACGTTTGCACGTACAATAATGACAGTCAACGCTGACCGTAACGTCAATGCCGAGGCGCGTCTTATTTGTATTTACCAACTGACTAGATCACACTCCCTGGCGTGCGGCTAGTTATCTATTGGCAAATACTATTTTTTTTGTTTTAATAACAACAACAACAACTGTTTCAATGTTGTCTGATTGTAATACCGGTTAAATTAAACAAATATATACTATATAAAGGTGCTCTATCTAAATAGGGAGATTAAGTACTTATTTTCTAAGCGTGTTTTGATTACGCCCGCATTAAAAAAGTAATAAAATATTAATTTTTATTATCTATTATTAGAGTGTTGGCTTTGAAAATGACGCCAAACATGACACTGCGTTTGAATAATTCATTTATCCAGCAACTAAACATAGGATTATAAGAGTATGGCACGTGAGTGGCTGTAAATCAATGTGTAGTTGTGAAACTGAAGATAGCTAAAGGTGCTAGTACACCGTGCTTGAAGTATTATAGTACAAAGTACTGTGATTTCATCTTTTAAGCCAATTGCATCCGTGTATTTAAAGCATGCGGAATGTCATTAGTCACAACTGGTTTATAATTTTAGCTCCGCTGTGATATATGGGAAGCTAGTGTGTAGAAAACTAGAAAAAACGTTAACTTCGGCTGCATTGAAGATATAATGCCCTTCACATTTCCTATACATATGTATGCAACAGTGATCCGATATAGGCTATTCTGACAAATGTGAAGCTTTTTGGGGAGAGCGTGTGCAAAATTTCATTATTTAAATGCAATATACATACATATATATATACATACATATGTATATATAATAGGGTCGTCGACGTTTCCTGCAGTGTTTCAAATTTCGAGGAAAATTTAATATACTCTGTACAGGTTATAAAAATAACTTTTGTGGCACGATGACTAACACTGAAAGCAATTTTCTAACATAAACAACTCTTCTGTTCAATGAAGATAAATTAGCAAGTCAATTGTATTTATTATTTGCCCATTCTCGGGAGATTTAAAGAGTTTGGAATATAATTTGTGATTATACCCTGACGAAATCGCCCAGAAAATTTAAAATACAAACAATTACGCGAAGCTCCTCCAATAGCGAAAATAGAAGAATTATGGTTTAACGAATTATCTGTTGTCTAGTAATGAACTCAATTAGATACCCTGAACGGACACTGCTATTGCATTCTATTCTAATAGAACAGCGCAATATGATTTTTATAAATTTTGTTTTACTTAAAACACACACATTTTTACAAATACATAAATGCCAAGCAAAAGTATGTTTTTAATTTATTTTGCTTGTTAACTCAGAATTTATTTTTTCGGAGAACTAAAAATCACAATAACTCATAGCACCTCAAGCAACCTGTTATTAGTATTTTCATAGGCTTCACGTCTGTATTGCTTTCTTCTTACTTTTATTTACAATTTTATCAACTAATAAGCCACACTAAGCTTTTTAAGGTCACTAGGTGTTGGTGAACGTGTGCAGCCTCATTTATTTCTTATCATTTATATTTCATTTTTTTCATAACGAAAAGATAACACGGAAGTTAATTAAAAAAAAGACGTTGATTCTAAGGTTTTTCTGTTGATAATATTGTGGGGTTTTAGTCACCAGATAAATAAATATATTTATTTTTTTTCGAGGTTATCTAAAATTAAAATTTGCTTTCATTTCACTTTTGCTAGACGGTGTCATGGCCAACGGCAAACAGCACACTTATGTACACTGCGTATACGTAACATTCACGTCCGTCAAAGCGCACAAAATTACACAAGCTTTTCTTTATTGCAATGCTTCTTCGAAAAAATTTCCATTCCTTACTTTCAATTAATAACAATTTATGGATTTTAAATAACTATGCAGTGCAACAACAATAAAGCATATGTCTGCAGTTATACACAACTACGAAGACGTATTTTACAAGAATCAAGCAACAAAGTGAACAGCGCGCCAAATTGCAATGCGGCAGCAAGAACGTCAAACCGGCAATTGGGCAATGAAAAACACCTGATGATTCCGCGCCAACACAGACGAGCGTCGCGTCAACATCGCATTGTTACATAAACAACACAGACATCGTTTAAACGACGAAAATGAGACAATAAAATAGCACATTGAAAATTCGAGTTGTCTCGACGAACCGGCAAACCGGCATTGGACGTGCTGCTAGGTTGCCGTACTTTCTATTAGTAATTCCCATTGATGCCATTGCGAAACGTTCGCCGTTCGCTCAATTAAACCGCATTTTTTTTTTAATATTTAATGCATTTTCAATTATTCACCTAGTGTTGTGTTGCCTATGCACATATCAACTCGTTGCACTATGTAATTGTCGTTGCACTTTCAGGCTTTCTATAGAAACACTGCTGTCAGCTGGCCGGACGCACCTACGATTTGCACAAACGTTCGATCAAACGCTCTAAACACGAATGCATACGAATAAGTGAGTAATTTTAAGGTTCACAACACTTTTTTGCAATTAATTATTTAATGGACGACGGTGATGGATGACATTTATCGGAGTTGTTTCTTTATTGGCATTGAATTTGCACGAAGAGCCATGGGCCGTTATACTAAGTAGTGTAGAAGCTTATCGCGGAAATCATACCTTACGCTGTATAACAACAAATACCGTACTTATCTTATTTAAACGATAAGCTGATAAGATTTTAAAAACAATGCGGACTCTGAGTGTAACATATAATTCGCGTTTATGGTTTATTTGTAATGATTTCATTGAACAAGTCATCTAAGTATAAAAGCGCTTTAAAAGGAAATTGTCATAAATGTGAAGTATGCATGAGTAAACTAACTATTTATTTTTAAATTATTAACGTTTAGCGGTAGTGATAATAATGTTTGCGTTGATAAGGCAAATTATTCATTTCACAAATTTAAACTTAGCATTTTAACGCGTGGTATCGACAATTATTACTAAATTATTATTTGTGATTTTTTTGCTTCTGGCAACAATGCTTTTCAACAAACGGAAATGTCAAATTGCGCTCTCAATTTTCTCTGTTTTGCTCGCTCAATCGGAAGGAAGAATTTCGAAATCATTAAATAATCAACAGATATATGTTAAATGGGATGTTTGCACAAAAAATAAAAGAAAGATCGCAGTTAAGTTAAAAAAAAACCGCTAACTATTTGTAGCCGTAAATCGGACTTCATATACCTAAATATAAACCATTTTGTAACTCATAACTTATATTAAGCACTATATTGGTATTTCCACTTAGCAGATTGTTCCGCAATGTTCGGCAAATTATCAACAAAGATTTGAGAGTACTATAAATCACACCTAAATTTCTCATCATAAACAATTATATCAGTGAAAGTTAGTACCAATATAGCCAATCTCGTTAACAAGCTATTTAGCTGAATAAGACGTCACAGAATTTGTTTATGGCAATACTAAAACTGCATCATATGATCGACTTGGGGTGCCAAAAAAATTAAAAAAGCAAGCCCACATATGTATGCGTGTGTTTTTGATAAGCGTCAGAGACAAAGTACACCGCTAAGAGTTGGTAAACCATACACAAGTTCGCAAATAATCCTAACATCCTACTTGAGTTGTTATCATTTACCTTAGATAACATCTAAAAAATAATTTATAAAAATTTTCTTTTATGCGCGCACGTATGGTAGATGCTTCCGCCATTTCAAAATCAGCTGACCTCTTTTATAAATGTAATTGTGCCTGTGTAGTTGAAAGATAAAGAAACCACACTAAAACAATAAATTTGATATTTATATGACTTAAAAACCAAAATCGAAAAATAAAATTAAAGAAAAAATGTCTGCAAGAAAAGCAGTTATCAGACCATGTCAGTTGTCAGAATACACAAGGCTAGTGTAAACAAGTTGTTATGTATGGACCTAAACAAAATATAATAAACTATTTTGTATTCACATCTCGTTTTTCAGGCTTGATATATTTTGGAGAACTTTTGAGAACTCCTTCGACAGTTGGGTCCACGTAACTGAAACGGACTCGGAATTTTATCCGGTCAAGGACAGTATTCTCCAAAATATTTAAGCGATGTTTTCTGTCGCTATAACAACACCACGAAACATGCGCGTCAGACAAAGAACTGCTAAACGACAAGTATTTGTGTTTATATTAAAAAAAAAAAATAAAAAAAAAAAACATTTATACATAAACTTAATCGCGGTATATATTTGCGCTATTTGTAAAACAAATTTACAAATATAGAAGTGAATATTATATGAGATCCTGAGTGTTTCATGCTTGGCATAGCAACTTCTTTCTATTCAAAACATTCTTCATCCTCACCCTGCACCTCAGACACGGGCGGCTCCATCTGGTAAGCATCAATGGGATTATATTGATTTAAGTTGACCACACGTGTGCAATTGATACTTTGAACTGGACGTGAATTGCGCAGAATGCGTGTTTTACCATCCTTCGAGAGCAACTGACGGAATTCGTTCAATTGGCGTTCGCTAATCGCTAAGGGTTCGGGAAAGAGAAACCATTCGGCACCTTGATAACAGGGTGGCTCAGTCAGCGAACCGCCATAACTGTAAAAGCCGGTACGAAATTGATATAGTAGATAAGAGAGTGGAAAAGGTGGAATTTCGATTTTGGAACCGGGTTTCTGTATACGATGTAAATTTTGTACAAGCGGATCCAAGTAAGGGTTATTCGCCGACACCTCGAAAAAGTAGCCAACCATTAATAAGTCATAACTCGATGTGCAATCACCGCTCGGACCGGTGCGATGCATGGCCTAAAGGAATATAGAAACATGTCCTATAAGCTACCGAATAAACGAAAATCAACCAGATGTAACCTGCAGTTCTAATGGAAATTTGCGATAATTCAGCATGTGTTCTGAGCCATCATTGCTCAGCAGACTCCAGCGAAAGCACAACTCAACAAAGGTGTAACAGGCCAGCAGATCAGCTCCGCTGACGGTGGGTGTATTGCCCGAAAAGCATGCGCGCAGCACAACTGCAAGAAAGTTACTGGTTGTAGAGTATTTCACAATACCAGATAAAGTAGTTTTAGAAACCTGTATGTCCGTTATTCTCCAGCATAATGCCATTGGGTAAATCATCGTAGTGATTCCAGCAGAGTAACTCACGTATGGGAAATCTTTGTACGTTCTCATCGATAATATTTATGGGTGACTGATTCGTATCCGAGCAACGCCAATTGTGTGGTCCTTTCGGGTGTGCGGGTTCGAACAAGAGATTTTGAAGCAAAAGTGAAAGTTACTCTATTTTCATTGTCACATAAATTCAACGTACCATTGTCAGGACCATAATCAAAATTCATGGAGCTTTTACTTTCACCACCACCACCGCTTGTACCTGCACCACAACTGCCTCCGCCTGAGGCTCCACGACCCGGAAAACGAAAATCACAAATCAACATGGCCGTATGAATGTTAATGATGAAAACCAGCGCTATTAGGAGACTGAGCGCCATCACAATGAGCGGGTAGTCCAAAGCGCAACTGATCACATGGTAGACGCAATTGAATAGAAAATTCAGCAACGAGCACAACGAACATTCTACCATTGTGGCTTTATTGTGCGATTTAAACTTGGAATAGCAAGGATTTAAAGGTAATCCCTAACTTATTTCTATTTAAATAACACGGCTTTTATTGATTGTCGTTTAGATTAAAACAATTTGAGTGATTTGACAATAAAAAAAAATTAAAATGAAATGAAAATTATTTCTTTGTTACAATTGGATGAAATATTTGATAACTCGATACAGTAAACGAGCACAGCAGGTATATTGTACAGTTCTGGATCGTTTGGAACGTGATATGGAAAACGCTCTTGAATTCCTGAGATTACAGGATTTTTTTGTTTCATTTAATTATCGTTCCACTGAAAGCAATACCTTCCAAAAGCTTCGAAAACCATTGAAATTTGTAAGAGTAACCTAATTGTTTTAAAATCGTACTTAAAAGAATTTTCAGAGAAATTAAAAATAATTTCAAGCAAATGCTGCAATATTATTTCTATATTTATATTTGTGCAAATTCAATAGACAGCTGTTTTTTGTTTACAATAAAAATTTATTGACAGAACGTTCATTTCAATTCAACTGCGTCGAGCTTGCTATAGTTGATTAAAAACGGAAAATAATTTGCAAATATGTAGTATTGTGCATGTCTGCGATACGAGCAAGAAAAAACGTTTACTTCGGTTGCATCGAAGCTGAAGTTCACTTATAAGAATTTGATTTTGATCTCTGAGTTTATATGGAAGCTATAGTGATCCAATATGAAGAATTTTTTCGGAGAGTGCCGAAAAATGAGCAGCTTCTTGGGAGAAAAAAAAAGAAGGGAGATTTCAGATCGATATCTTGAAAACTTGAGGGACTAGTTCGGCAACATACACACAGGCGGACATGGCTAAATCGACTCAGTCGAACTCGCTGATTATTTATATATGTACATACATATATTTTATAGGGTTTCAAACGTTTCCTCCTCAGGGTATAAAAATAATTTTTCACTATTAATTTTTCTAATTTCGTATGTTGATTATTTTGCTTTAAAACAGCTGTTACAACAACTATTTAGGTGTGACTTTGAATTGAATATCAATATTACAACTTTAATTATGTTCACGCAACAGATCTAATATGACCATTAGAACAGAGCAAGTACGCTAGTAACATTTATTAAATCCAAGAGTAGCACAATCACTTCGATTATTAATAAATCATGTCTAAAGTCGGATTTGACTGAAAATTATTTTTATAACTCAAAAAATGCAAGGAAACGTATTTAATAAGAATTGTATATTTATGATTACCGACAGCTGGTATTTGTTTTCGTAAATGTGCAATTATTATCGTGTTGCTATATTTTTTGTGTGAAATGTCTTACTATATACATACATACATACATATATATGTACGTACTTTCGTATACAATTATCTGAGAGCTGTCAAACTACAGCTTTATGCAGGAGACGGGCGTTAATTGTTTAAAAAGCAGGCAGCTTCAAGTGAGCGTTCACGGCAAGCAATGATAAATCAAAAAGCAATCAATATGTGCTAAAATAACATAATTCGTTATTTTTGACAAAAGTACTTATAAAACAATTAGTAAGTAGCGACACTTGTGACCTCATCCTGACTAAATTAATATATCAAAATTGGTTAACTAATCACAGATATTATTCTATGATATTTTCTTTATTTTAGCTGCTTCCCCTTCTAGAAGCTTCATATAGCAGCTCACTTCAAATTGCCATTAATGATTGACAAAATTTTCGGCGATAACGTGCAAACACATATGTGCAAGTATAAATATGTTTATGCGATCCAAAACTTTCCTCTAACGACGATGGAATTTCGATAGCTGCCTTCCGCCCGCCATTCCAAATATGTACATGTGTCTTACGTACCTTTCAACGTATCTACTTACGTGTGACAGCGATAAACAAACGTACTTGCATATGAATGTGTATTTGTTATTAAACGCAAGTCAGACTGTCTGAAAAATTTATGGTACATGATATTTCAATAGCGATAATTCAATTACACCCAAAATGTTTATTTCTTTTTTTTTACTTAATTTGCTTGCTTATATTTTTAGACACTAATCAGTGCGGGGAAAGGTGAAAAGTTGGCGATAATGTGGAAAGCATGTAGTATTGCGAATATGCAAAGCGCGTGAAACCAGGCTTATTTTTAGAAAAATGTTTGCGAATAGAATTTTTTAAAGCTAAAGTAACTTTGAGAGTTGATGATTTTATTTTTACAATTAATTGTAATTATTTTGAAGTGAATGCCAAAATGACAGATCATGGCCGGATAAATAACCGTACCTGTATTAGAACTGGTAAAAATTGATTGAACTTCTAGTCATTGTATAAATGAGATGCATTTTTCATTTTCAAGCGAAATCTTAAGCTATTTCTATACAATTGATTAATATTAGATAAGATGTATCAACGTTTTTTCAAAGAATAATTTTCTACACTCCATTTTTAACAATGACGGTAAATTTAAGAAATGCACATCGATCAATTGTCTTGAAAATGACATAGTATGTGTATTTTTAATCAAATACTACTCACGGTTTTGACAGCGTGAATATATTTTTCTACATACATATTTGTTTCAGTATACCCAACTGTTATCAGATTAATTAAATGAAGTGATCAGACAGAAAAATGTGGTGAAGTTCCGATGCAAATATATACATATACATATATATATGTATATATATATGTACATTTGAATGTATATTTTAATTAAAAAAAAAAGCATATTTTTTAGTGGAAATATTTTATAATTTTAGATCAGAAACTAACCACATTAATAAAAGTACATTTTATAAATGATATTTTTTATACTGGCATAACCCACAAGAGGGCTTTTAACAGAATTGATGAATATAACAATATTAAGTTGGTTAGCTATAGAATAAAGTATGCTAAACATTTTAAATCGGATTATATAAATATATTATAAACAGTCTTTCCCCGAAATGTGTATGTATGCACTTGTTTAGGCATGGAATCCCCGTAGTCAGCGTTACTTGAATTTCATCAATGATTTTATATGTACATATGTATGTATATGTATGCACAAACATATCTATCTATATTTACTAGTTCCAATATGTGTAGTTAGGTAAGTTTACACCAGCTATAGTGTGTTTAAATCAAAAAGCTGCTTCAAAATAACGCTTGTGTGGTAAACAGTGTTTGTATGTATTATTTGCAAAGTATGAGTCGAATTCGTTTATTTGCAAAGCGCGTGATTTTTTAAACTAGTTTTGCAAAAACAAAACAAAATCGAAATTCATGGACAAAAGTGCTTTGATAATAAACAAACAAGAAAAAATATTTAAACAATACCGATTTCGAGTAACTTCTAACGAATATTAGGATATGAATAAATAAAATGCAACAATAATAAACTTTATTCAAAAAAATTACCTTTCTATATACAATTTTTATACAAAATCAATAAACCATTATTATCTGTGCACAGGTGATTGAAATGGAAAGAAAATATTTAAATATTAATTTTAATCACCATCCCAATAACCAATAAACTAACTAAAGGAATATTAAAACAATTATGCAGAGCTAAAAAGCTTTAATAAATTAAAGTTGCAACTAAGCAAGTATTTTAAATACATATTTATGCTTATAAATATCAATCAAGAGAAAAAAAAAACAAATACAAAAACTAAGTATGTGGCCGCAAGGTGAAATCGCCGACTGGCGAGAATATGTGGCACTTCGGCGTTTGTTGACTGGGCCCAAAAGATAACATGCTATAGCAATAGCGGAAATTAATCAATAAATTTGCGACAAGTGCAGGGTCACCGGTGGAGAGCCGGAACGTTTTCGCACTGGTGAATGACATATTTACATACAATCATTTCTTTGTACATATGTACGTATGTATATTTATTCAATTATGATTCAATTTACTGGCAATGCATTAGTCCGAAGAATATTTATCTACATGGGCGAATTTAACTTTATTATATACTATAAATACATGTCGTAAGTTTTTATTATTAGTGTAATTTTGTTTATTTTTGTGCTTTTAGCCGGTTAACTTGTATGCTCTTCAAAGGCTGCCCTATTTATAAGCATATATTTATTACATATATGTATGCACGTATGGTAAAATTCCATAAAAGCCCCATTCATTTGCAATATATATGTACGTATTTACTTATGTAGCGCATACACAAACACATCTACATATACAAATTGTGTTCTCAAAACGACGAATCGTCTCATTTTAATATTGCGCTTTTAACTTTGGACTTTTAGTTACCTGTTGATTTTGTTGTTGCCTCAATTTGCTTATGTTCTCTATTTTTCCACAATTTTTTATGCGAATCTACAATCGACTTCTATTGCAATTCATGTGAAATTCCGAATTCTACCAGCTATTCCTCAAAATTATATCACTTCTCCGAGTTGCTTTAATAATACGACGTAGTTGCTTAGCCGCGGTTTTTAATAACATATATTTATTTCTATTAATTTAGAAACACTTGAAATAATTCATTTATTAACCACACTCCGACGATTAGACAATTATGCAAACTATATCTTGAAATGACAACATTCGATTTTTGACTGTTGCGCCGTCATCTGTCAATTTCCCACCTAGAATTTGGCACAAATGACGAAACTCGCAAGGTTGCATTGCAATAGTAGTAAAACATAACGAAACCTAGAATTATGTTAAAACTTTATTATATATTCACCTATCGACGTACAAATAACCTGAAAAGTAATACTCTAGATTATGCTTTAATTATAAACTATTTTATTACAACCTATTTTCTATATACAGAGGAAACTAGCAAAAACATTAAACAGAAGGCTTGAACTAGATTTTTGAGCCGACATATATTTTTTGTTACAAATTAGATAATGTAAGTAACAATTAAAAGCATATTCGGAAAATTTATAGTCTTGAAGTGAAAAAAGTTTGCCGTTAAATTGTATCCTCTGGTATTAATTGTAAATATCTTATTATTGTAATAGATTAAAAAACTTGCAAGAATTCATTGAATATAAATCTCTCAGTTGCAACCCTGACTCTTGGAATGTTGGCAATGGTGTTTTTGACTTTTTCTCATCTACTAGCCGCTGACGTATGCGCGCATGTGTGTGAGTGTGTATGCAAAGTAGACGGCGAACAGATATTTTCATTGTCCGTCGAATTTCTTTTAATAATTCTTCAAAAAAGTTAAATTTCTAAAATTTTAAATCTTCCAAAAAAGTAGAATTTCTGTGCGAAAGAGTGGTTGTTAGCACAATATTGCAGTGCAACAAGGTAATGAAGAATTCCAAAGTGTTTTTTCTGTAAATCGGTGATGAAGCAACAGTGACTCGCTGCTAAGCTAAGAAGAAAAGAAGTAGAGTGTAAAAGAAATAAGAGCTGAAATACCAAAAGAAGCTAAAGTAAAAAGTTAAATTGAATTTTATAGTGCAAACTTCATACGCAAATTCGGCGCAAGCAAGCGTGAATAAAAGTGAATGTGTGTGATATGAAAATGAATAACTTATTCATGCAAGCTTAGCAAAGTTAATACATTTACTGAGGCCAATTGGTGTAATAACCGAATTTTTAGTTCAATTTAACAGTGGAAACGCTCTTGTTAGTGATGTCTTCAGGTTGGCAATAAAAGTGGTGCACAACCTTGTGAAAGTTCCAATTAATATAAGAAGATAGTTTTATGATAAACAAATATAGAACGCATTTAAACACTCAGATATATGCAGTTCTTACGTTCGGAAGTTAGATTCCGCAAGTGGTTTCCGCCGCGTAATTGCAACGCATCATAAACGTTGCTATTGCTTTGCTTGTTTTTTTTAGCGACGTCTCGTGACCTCATCAGTTCGCCTCCAACGTCTGCAACACCTTTCAACCAATGATTCAGTGTTTGAGCAAGCGATATCCAAACTTATAGACAGTCCGACAGGCAAACTGTGGAGCATTTGGTATTTTCCGTTGTTCGCGATTCGGTTTTATTTTCTTCTATTATTTTCTGATCTTTTTGTTATCCACGTTCTACGTACATTCATGTATGTTCAACGTCTCTCGTCTCGTTTTCCGTCTACAACACGCTTGCCTGTCTGGCTGCCAGAATGAAGGGTCGTTCTGTTGGCCCGTCGCTTTGTTGGTTTTGTTAACTGAGTGGCCCACCGACTGACTGACTTTGACTCTTGTCTCTTTTGTGTTGCAGTATTGTCTTCCGTTTGCTTAACTCGGTTCGGCAGTGCTTTGTAATAATACGCTGGAACTGCTGAGTTTGCAGGTAATTTATGCAAATATTTAATATAAAATATACACATTTGTACCTTTTAATTTACTCTGGTATATATACATACATCATACATACATGTATGTATATTTCTATTTTCAATCGGAAATATGACTTGTCATAATTAGAGGGTGCTAGCTACACGTTTAATGTTTATATTCCATTTATTGTTATTGAATATGTAATATTTAAATGAAATGCAAATTCAAACGATAAACGTTTCTTACAAGTATTTTTAATAAAATGCAATACCAGTTATTTTCCCTATTAAAGGTCCCTGTTCATTTAAATAAATAATAAGTAACGTGTCAAAATATTTATTGTTATTTATATATTGTATATTGCACGTACTTATGTGGAAATAGTAATTTTATAATAAATATTCGAACGTGTCTCGGAAAAAAGAGAGAGCTGCATCATTCGAAACCGAGATTCATTTGTTAGATAATCGTTTATCTTTAGTAACCCAGAAAGTATTTTTCGAAATCTAATTTCTTTTATACTTTTGGAACATTTTGCAGATAAAAATTGTAAAATGTTGTAACCAGTTTTGAAAATAACTCCCCATCGTTGTCTCGTAAATTTTACGCTAAGATTAAAAATAGCGTTCAAAATTGCAGAAGTATCTGTGCAGTAGTTTTTTTTTTAGTTATGAGAGGATCGACTTGGGAAAACGTGAGTTATGGCAAAAAGGCTTTACGGTTTTAAAATCTAAAATAAAACGTTCATAAGACAGGTATAAAAATACTCATAACATCGACAGTTTTGCTCCAATCGACTTGATAACAACATTCTTGCATTCATTTAATATAAAAAAACTCAAACAAAAATTTGAAAACCCTACTCCCGAATTAAATAAATAACACTGTTGAACATTTTTGGGATTATTGTCATAAAAAAAACTGACATATATGAACGCCAAACCCTTTGAGGGTTTTACTATACTGACCTAGTACCATCACCCTGACTTGGAATTTCTCACCCCCCAGATTAGCTGTTGTACTGTGTAATAAGTTACGAAATAGAAGTATTTTTTAATATTTATATATTCTTAAAAGCACGTACTTATTTGAAAAATAAATTATGGTTATTATAAATAAATAATACAAAAAAATATTTAAATAAATAAATTACTTATACATATGTATGTTTATAATTTTACTAAGCTCTCATGACTAATAAAACCCTATTTTAATATTCTTTTTTAGAACAAGTTCTCTGCCGAATAACGTGATTTTGGTTTTATTCTAAAGCCTGCTTTACTGAAACTAAAAACATAAAAAAAAGTTACTTGGCTACTCCCACTCCGTTAGCCTTATCGGCGAAGCAACTTCGAATGAGGAATTTTAATAAAAATAAACCAATACATATGCGAAATAACAAGTGAAGTAAATCAGTGCCAGAAACCGTCATTGAAAACAGTCGCGTGAACGTTAAACAAAAAAGTATTATATTTATCAAAAATCAGCAAATACCCAATGAAAGTTTAATAAATTTAATAAAAAGAAGCAAATAAGTTACATTTAATTGTACCGAACTACAAGTACATATAGAAACACAGGAAGATAGAGTAAATTAAGTGTGCACCCGGATACACTACAACCCTATAGGGGGAAGAAACAAAAACAATGATCCACAAGTGAAGACAATCACCCAAAAGCGATAAAAAATGTTTGCAGTAGTAAAAAGTCACGACCAGCAAACAACAAATTAGGAACAAAAAAACGCTATAAAATAACAAAGTGAAAATATTTTTTTTTGTGAAGTTTTGACGTCAAAAACAGTTTAAAGAGACACAACAAACTGTCGGAAGTGTCAAAAATCGCGTAACTCATAGGCAAAATGCTCGCAAAGGCTAAAGTCCGTGGTGAATAAGTAGAGACACATTTTATTGTAATTGGATGAAGACAGCAAAAAATTGTCGCCAGCTATATGAAAAATAGACAAATGGCGGACAATGACCTACTTAGAAAGTAGCTGTTGATTTGTGCACTAAAAGTTCTTTTTATGTTTACTCTGTTTAGCTATTTGGAGCTTAAGTCTTGCATCTTAGAATTCTCGTTACAACGGTTATAACCGCTACTCACCAACGTCATCTTCGGCGTGCCACAGAGTTTGTGGCGGAAGTGCGTTTCGTACGTACAATTCGTTTTAATGTCGCTACTGCCCCCAACACAAGCCACAGCACCCGAAGCATTGTCTAAAATAATATTTATAACGATAATGCCAAACGCCGCCAGCGAGCGGCAATCCAATGCAAAAGCGTGCAACTGATGCTACTATGCGGTGGAGCACAGTGTGTGCGACAAACACGATAAACAAAAGCAACATTAATAACAAAGATAGCAACACAACAAAGACAATAATTAAAATATTTCCTTTTATTTGTGTGTATTCGAAAGCAAATCGCCGCGAATCAAATACAACAGAAAAACAAGCACATCAAACGCGACACTATGGATGAGGAACGGAAGAGACGGTTAGTATATATTGTATAGTTATATATATGATAGTTTTACTTTATTAATAAGCATTTTTAATATAAGTTATTTTTGGTTTACAAATTTCGCGTTTTGCTTGCTCTATTCTTTCTACTGCTCATATAATGTCAAGGGTAGATCTAAGAGCATCGTTTATATTTGTTTTTGTTTTCCTCAGAAAATTAAAATTAAAATATATTTGTTTATATGCGCAACGTTGTTTAACCCGATATTTAGATTGTAATGTAATTAATGTAGATTCCTAAATGGTTCACCAAAAAAAAAGTTGTTTGGTCAACTATGCCAAGTATTACACTTTTTGCCACACCTCACCAAACTATATTCACACTTGCCCAATCTCGTGCATACTTCGAGCATTTGTATATATTGAGCCGGTATCCATTTCAGCACGAGTGCAGTTTTTGGGCTGTGCAAATTAAGTAATTTAACTAAGCCAATGATTTTCTCACAAATTAAGTAAATAAAAATATTCCCTTTTACGAATATCAGAAGATTTGAGGAATTTAGATAGCAATATATGGCGTTCTGACTAAATGTTAATTGCACCCAGTTTTGGATGTAAACATATCTGGGTCTTCAAGCTGTTCATTATACATTTATAAAAACTTATTAAACGAGAACCTGGAGTGTGCGTTTATTATTAACAGTTAGTTTTTGTAATTTGTGGCACTCGGAAGTAAACGTCGAAGGCCCAATAAGATATAGAACTGAGTCAATTTCGCTATGCCTGTCCCTCAGTTTTTGATATATCGATCTCAAATTTTTCTTTTCTCCCTAAAGCAGCTCATTTGTTAAAAACGATATAGGACTTCTTTGACAAATAGCTGCCATAGAAACTGACCGATCAAGACAAAGAAATGAAAATCAAGAAGATAAAAATCGTGCGTTTTCTCGACAGTCGCTTGTACGTGTTTTGTAACGGGTACCGGGAACCGGTCGGTTACTTAAATTAATACTCACCGATCCAAACGGGGTTAGATCGCCGAAAAAACAGCCCTTGGCCTGATAAAATCCGGGTCCATTCCGGTGCGTAGAACCGGCTGTCGTGGGAACTGGGTACCGATCGGTATTTTTATGCGTCTAGGGACCGTTCAGTCGGTAACATTCTTAAACATTTTTTTTCTGTTTGCATTCGCTACAACAACAACAACAACAACAACAATGTATGCTACAAGAAATGCATTATAACTTCGGTGCATCCGAAATTAGCGTTCTCTTGGTTTTTTTTTAGTAAAGCTTCAGTTATAAGCTTTACGTTTGGAGGCAAATGTGTATCTCCCGCCCCCTATCTTCTTGTATCCAAAATATATATGTACAAAGGTGTATGGTGAAACCCCCCATGGCTTTGCAATTCATCACTATCGGCTAACTACGAGTTAATTAGTCCAAATCTAGATTAATGCTCACATGTACACACACATATACGTCATATGTACATATATATATACATATATTTGAGCTCAAGTGTGCTCATAAGAGTTTATATAGATTTATGGATGTTTGGATGGATGGATGTAGATAAAAAATGATATGGAAACTCTAACCGCAAATGGAGTGCACACGCGTATGTAACATTTACCTGTTGCGGTGGTTGCAACTTTTTCGACTTTTGCAACTTTTTCGGCATTCTGTTCTTTCCATAATTCGCAACGTCGGTGTAAAAGACCATTAAAGCGCGAACCGCTCGCGCATCAACTAATTGCAAACATTGTAACTGACACTCACACACACACATGTACACGCAAACACGAGCGAGCGAACACCTTACTTTATAGGCAGTTATGTGCATTGCCGCAACCAAAAGAGTTATTGTACATCGAAAATGCATTTTTGAAAAATTTGTAACAAATGAAAATAAAAAAAAAACATTAAATTTGTTGC
The DNA here is from genome assembly GCF_024586455.1 of Bactrocera neohumeralis. Classification (NCBI taxonomy): domain Eukaryota; kingdom Metazoa; phylum Arthropoda; class Insecta; order Diptera; family Tephritidae; genus Bactrocera; species Bactrocera neohumeralis. The sequence goes on along the minus strand of NC_065922.1, from coordinate 7,515,963 downwards.
CGAACAAATTCTGCAAAACCAAAATAAAAACCAAATTAACTCAAGAAACATAAACAAAATGAAATCGAAAACAAAAGTGAAAATAAAAAATCAAAACCGCTGACGCGCGCTACTTTGGACAAGCATTGAATACTGACTGTCATTATAGAAGTATGCCGCTGCGCTGCTGTCGCATCGGAGCCCAGTCAGCAAAATGGATCGGTGCGTTTGGTGACAAGCGTGTGAGCGCAAATGAGCTGCGGGACCAATCAAACGCTGCTGGACAGACGCCATCCGAACCGCCACCAGCTGGCCACTGGTAGCCGAGATGCTTGGCACCCAACCAACACCGAATAGCAATAAATAAAAGCTTCCAATGAAATGGAAAATGAATGCGAAAAATTCGCGCTGAGCACCAACAAAAATGCACAGTGGTGTTGGCGCGCTGCTATATAATTGCTATTGTGATCAGTGTTGCCACTGCCAAAAAAGTTAACATGATTTGGTCACTTTTTCAGGGACCAAACTATCTAAACCAACAACAATTCACTACAATATATAAATAAATAATTAGGGTGACTAGGCGATTTAGCCATGTCCGTCTGTCTGTATATACGAGAACTAGTGCCACGTTAACTTCACAAAGCTGCGATTATCGCCAAAGTACAGAGCTCAACAAAATCCTCAAGCCGCTAGCCGGCAGCACATGGAGAAAGGACAAAGAAACGTTGTTGGCAATTTACAAGGCAATCGGCCGGCCGGTTCTTAACTACGCCGCGCCAATATGATCGCCTGGATGCAGTGAAGCGCAGACTAGGAAGCTTCAGACCTGTCAGAATACTGCACCTATTGTAGTCCGGAATAGGATGCCTCTTGATATCTCCCATCAAACACCTGCATAGTGAGCCTCGTATGCGCCCTGTTAAGGAGCATAATGAACTCCTCTCTTGGAAGTTCCTGCTAGGATGCTTTCGCAGAAATCACCCTTGCAGTCGCCTGCTTGTTGCGGAACCGCCCCTAGGAACATCAAGAGGTCACTCCTCAACTACCTCGACGACATCAGACAATATGCCGACCACACTTCGAACGCAACAAACTTCCGACAAGAACTGACCGCCATTCACAGTGGAACTATCAACACCTTCACCGACTCCCTTCCAGTGACTGGCGTACTCGGAGTCAAACCGCCATCCATAGCACGCGAAGAGTTCGAGTTGCCGTGAGAAACGAGATTGACCCTTGCGCTGAAACTCCTACTTATTCAGAATAGAACCTGACATATCCAATATATGTCCTGCGTCCAATGAGCATCCACATGACACTGGCCACCTCTTTGCATGCCCCACTAACCCCACTCATCTGACTCCGTCGAAACAGCATGTTTCTTGGATGGCGTCGGCGACAACTTAACTAATCCTGACGGGGACTGGGTAACCGCTAAAACAACAACAACATTCCTGAAGTGATTTTGAGGCATGCTACCGAGTTGACAGTCCTTGGCCGGATAAAAATCCGAGTCCGTTCCGGTTATTAAGACCCGACTGTCGTGGGAACGGTAGAGCTTTCATTCAAATTCGTGGTTTAGGATCAAGATAAATATATTTATATGCCTGTTTGGAATATTATAACTTCGGTGCAGTCGAAGTTAACGTTTGTTCTTTTTTTTCAACTCAAAGTAATTATTAATTTTACACAAAGTGGCAACACTGTACGCGGCACTGACTTTGCCTTTTAATAAATTTCGCCATTTTTGATACCAATTGAATTGAAATCTAAGTAAAATACAAAAGCAACAAATTCATAAAATCACTTGGCTGAGAAGCTACGCGAGCAATTGACAAATTTTTGCTCTTCAAGTGAACGCTGCGCAAGCGCCTTACGAGTAGGTGATGTCTTCTAGCTGCGCTGTCGACGCACTGCGCTGAGTCATTTTTGGTGTGTTGATTGCATGCTCGGACGTTGAACGGTCTGCTGGCCGGACGACAGGTCTCTAACGCATTCGCGCATGCGCCCTCAGCGCTGCTAGTGATCGTGGTGAATAGCAAACTAGAATGATAATCGGAATTAAAATTCTATGAATATATATTTATATATCAGGTGTTTGCATAAGATGGTTTAACCCTCGCATATAAAATGTAAAATTCAAATGTGGAATATTAAATTTGATCCTCGGCATTTTGTGTTTACGCGTGCGTAGAATGCAACTAAAATGGAATTGAATTAAAAATAAAGTAAATTATTGTAAAACAAAAAAATATAAAAAAATTATGCAAGCCATTGCGTGATCGCGTGCGCGCGTGTGTAGAGCGGCGAATGTGTGTGCGGCGCGCCTCACATTCGCGCCCTAAATCTGCTGCTCCAAATCATATCCAGCCAAGTGGCACATCACTCCGGGTGCTGTGCGGCGTCTGCGTCGTGCGGCGTGCGTTTATTTATTCACCGCACTCGAAAACAAACAAACAATTAAGCGAATTCGTGTGATTAAAATGCCACTGCCACACACTAGATAATCTGCGTGCGCTTCGTATAAAGTAAAAATTATAACCAAAAAAACAAAAATAAAAAATAACAATTAAAAAGCATTATATTGGACAACCAATCGCCTTGGCTGCTGCCGAAAACATTTCGCCGCCAATAATATTAATATTAATACTAATAAAAATGTTTGCCAACGTCAGCCATTATGAGCGGTAATTTTCTTGTTGCTATTTTTGGCGTCAAATCATAAATTATTTGCGCTTTTCGGTTGCGTAAAAAATCTACAACACCAACAAAACAGTAACACTTCCATAAATGTACACATTATACAACAAAAAAAAAAATATGGCATCTTTCTGCGTGCGTTTTGTACGCGCGCCACGCTGGCATTTTGATTGCGACCTTGAAATATTTTCCCAATTTGCGCTCGAATTGTCGTGGCGGCACACCCCGCCCAAGTGGGAGTTAACGCTTTTGTGTGTTTATTAATTGTGCTCGTTACACTGATCAATAGTGCTCCTTTATTGTACAGCTTGTGCTCGTTTGCCGATCCTATGACAGTTTAACTTTTTCTTAACGAATAATATGGTATGAGGTCAGGTATTATATCGATTACTGGGCCCATATAATAAATATGTGAACTTGAGTGAGGGTACACAGAAGTCGTTTACTCTGAGATTGATGATCAGCTGATGGCACCTGCCGTTGTTTTAAACATAACGCCCAATTAACTTTATATCAAGTATCATGATTTGCATTAAGTTGCTGATAAAACTTGGTACCTTAACAGTTCCTTCACATGCTTCTTCTTTATTTTTCTCATAGAAAGCTGTATTTTTATCATACCATCAAATTTGATGCGGACTAACAAAAAACACCTTTTCACGTATTTTAATACGAATATTTCTAGTCGCCTTCGAAATAGGCTCCTGATCCAATACAATTTTCCATATACTTGTTTTTAGTGTCTTCAACGAATTGTTAATTTTTTTCCACGCTAAAAATCAGCAGGCAAAATTTTCGCTTCGTAAACAAACACCAACTAATTGACATCTGCAGATCAAAATTCACTTAAAAAACTACCAATTTAGGATTCATTATTATCGACTCAGCTTGCGCGCGCAGTTTAAATGTACCAGTCCGTGTCAAATTTGATCAAATGTTGTTTTACATCTTGTTAAATTTCAATAAAGCAGACTATATTGTGATAATCTTTAAAAAAATTAAAAAATGCTTCTCCGCCATTTATTATTTATTTGTCCCGCCTTTAACAATTTTCTCATTATCAATAACCGCTTATTGAACAATCCTCGTAACTACACACTTTTCAGCTAATTTTTTTACCATCTATCTCGTAGTAATAATGTTGTTATTCTTTGAATTTATATTTTTTCATATTTCAATTGCTCAGTGAGTTGTCGATTACCAATATGTGCTTGTGCTTTATAAATACTTTATTCATTCATTTTGCAATTTATTTATTTTTTGTTCTTTTGTTGTTGTGTAGCTTTTTTAACAGTGATTTCGTCATGTTTTTGTGGTGATGTTGTTATTGTCACCTATCGTTGTCGCCAATTTATCGTCATCAGCAGCACCAAAAATGATAGATTTTAACGATTTTTTCACTCACATATTTTTGTTTTTGGATTTTCGTTACTTTGAAATTTGTTCAATTTCAATTGGCGTCTCTATTTATTATGAGTTATGTATGTTGCGAGTTTTGCTTTTTTTGTGTTTATTACTGTGTGCCATGCCTTTTACTGCCTTGTGTTTGCGCATGTTTTGTCGCTGATAACTGTCCTGTCAACGTACAAATCTACTCATACATACATATATGTACAACACATGACATTCTTACACTTCAGACGGGCAGCAATATTACAACAACATGCTTTATTTTAAGCTCGATATATTATTAAGAGAGAACACTGACTGGCTGACTGACTGACGGGCGGTGATGAAATCACACCTTACGAGTGCTTATTGATAAATAATTTATTTCGTACCACTCTATTAGGCTGGAAATTTACAGATATTTTTATGGTATTTGCATTTGTTTGCTTTTTTAGTGTTTTTCTTAACATTCTTCATTTTTCGTATTCATATACGAGTAACGTACTTCGACTATATGGTTTTTAGGGTATAAGTTGTATGTGGTACGCTTTGGATTCATGTGCTTTCAAGTACATGCACTCCTCAAAAATCAGTTCGTTCCCTTCTTTACATATCTCTTTCAATATTATAATTCGCAAATATGCAATTAAAAGTTCGTACTTTGCTACACTTTAATAATGTGTTGAACTTAGTTCACTAACACTTGGCAGCGAGTCGCTTCACACTGACATTACGGGACATGTCCGGTGTATTTCGTGTGATTTAACGCCTCTGTGTCTTTTTCCAAGTAACGATATTTGCATTATAAGTCATTCAAATATGTTACTTGATTTGTTTTGCTTATTGATTCGCCAAATCGTCGCTTCCTGTAACGAGCTATTTGAATTTGCCTAACTCGTTGCTAAAATATTGTTTGCAATTTAAATGCAAACTTTTAATTGTGAGCGATCCAAATTAAGATAGCGTTTGATTTATATTTTGTGCTAGATTTTTCGCCGAAATTTGTGTCCATCAAATGCTTGTGTAGCTGGAAGGAACGAACAATATGGCGATCAGTATGTGAATTTAACGCACCAAATTTTTAATTGGTTATCGCCAATTTGAATTTTAAAATTGTGTGTGTCGAATGCCAATTACTTTGAATGTACAATTTTTAATTAGAAAACAATCGAGTGTATGAGGGTGTGCAGTAAGGTACTGATGTACTCTATAATCAGTATGATCTTTGGTAATAATGATTCCAATTTCTATTCCACCTCATAATCTTCCAAGTTAATATGGTTTAAGGCAAAATTATATATCTGTCAAATTCAATGACAGCCGTAGTCAAACCATTGAAAAGAAATGATATTGACTGCTTCTTGTCATTTGGATTTTTTGTTTATGTTTTAAGAAAGCACATACTGATCAAAAATCGATTAATCTTTTGCTTGTAATGCCGCGTAAGATGAAATTTTTGTACATGAATTATGATATTTTATATTTATAAAAATGTGTACTGATGTCTGATGTATGTATGTCGCTTGAATAACACAATCTCCTCTAAACTAAAATCGTCTCCACCAAATCACCTAAAACACAGAAAATTTTCAAACATACATTCGTAGTGATGTCGCAATTTCCCAAAATATAAACACTTGCACGCCATTAAAGTGTTACATAAAAAGTTTCTTCAACATTTACTCATTTAAAGAAATGTTTTCAATTGCGGGCAAGCGTCTGCTCAAATTTTAATGTTTGCAAATTTAAGAAAAAAGTATTAATTTCAGCTAACAACAAATGTGAATAACGAAAGTTGAGAAAAAAAAATAGAAAAACATCAAAGAGCAACACATTTAACCTACTAAAATTTAATTTCTCATTGTGCGACTTGTGAAAATGTCCAGCAACAAATGTGGCTAAATGGGCAAAAGCCAAAAATTATTACAGCAGTCGATTACTTGGCACATTTTCAAAGAATATGCACACATTCATTCGCGTTTATTTACGTATGCGCAGATACACTCACACACATTATTCATATGCGCATATGTTTTGACATTTATTGGCAAAAATAATAAGTTTGCTAGAAATGGGTTGAGCGCAGCAGCACATCCATTGCAATTGTTTTAGAAATATTTTATAGATAGATAAGTTTTAGTGCAGTGGGTCGGACCTTGGGAAATTTGGGTCACATTTTTTATATGATTTGGTAACTTAAAACTTGAATATTCGTTTTCCTGTCTGACTTGGTATTGACGCAAGGAGCTGCAAGCTCTTTTATCTCGTGTTTTGGAAATAAATTGCCGATTTTGATAGTTAAAGATCGTTACACAATAAGTATTGTTGTTGGTCAAGGCGACAATCAGATGCGTTTACTTTGGCCTTTGTTTTGTTATCTATTACCTACCTTTCTAGAAAATATTAGTGTAATTATTGCTCTAAAAGCGCTATCAAATTTCGCTAGATTCTAAAAAAAATTGTATCTCTCAAGCAAATGAGGCTCAAGGAATTTTTACTCAACTTTTGTTGGAAGTTCAGAGTACTAAAAACTTTGAGAACCTCTGCACCATAACATGTATTTCACCACAGTATTAACACGGAAATTACAGCTGTTTTTATGCTTGGAAATCTGCTAGGAAAATGGCATCGCGCACATGAGGAAAATGTAGTATAGAAACGGTCTCAGCTCTCACAGCTGTAAACCATTGATGAGCAATGCCCTGCCGTCGTCGCCTAACCGACATCTGTGTAAACAAGTGATGCGCAACAATAAATTCTTATTTTTAATTTAAATTTTGCGAAAGACTAAAATAATGTTTGTCCATTGGCACTTCTATTTCTAACAAATTTAATGACTTGCTTGTGCTTGTCATTGTCGCTCATGACAACTAAATTATTATTATTAATACAACATTGGCGGAAGTGATTTTTAAATTGCACAAGTATTTTCAGATTTTACGAGTTGGTGCATTACTCGATTAGTAAAAATTCCATAATTTTATATTTAGAGAATTTATCTCATTTTCTTTGTATCATCTGGTGAATATCGAACTTGTTTTTGAATGACGTTTTTTAGCAATAGACATGGCAGAGTTTCTTAATATTTATTATTCACCTTATAATAGTATGGTAGCTAAATTAATTTATAAAAAGCTTCAACTTTATAAAAAAACCATCTGATCAAATTTGACCCGGACTGTCAAAAAATGTTCGCATATTTTAACACAAATTTTTTTTAATCACCTTCGAAATAAGATCCTGATCCTGATCCTGAACTTTCCCATACACTAGTTATAAACCTCGGCTGGAATTGCCCTCAGTGAATTGTAGTTCTTTCGGTTTCGGCTTATTTTTAGATTCGTGAGACATTAATAGTGCGTCTGATGAATAAATGTATGCTTCTCAGCTACATTCTCAACTCTACCTATATTATGATTCAGGTCTTTAGGTTCCAGTCTCACCTTGACACGTTTCATACCCAAAACATTAACCAAATTTATTAAAACGATCCATAAGAGTTACCCATAGCAGCCACTTTTATGTTACCGAAATTAACGGAAGCTTCACACGAATATATAAAAAAAGTTGATCAATATAGGAAAAATAATTAACGATTGTGGTTGCGTGCGTAGTTTATATGAACCAATTAGGCTCTACAAAAATGATTTTTATAACAGGGAACTTTTTAAAGTTGATATATTTTATTAATATTTCTAAAAAACTATTTTTATCAACTATCCACTGAAAATAAACCAAAAAGTGAAGTTTGAAAAAACAAAATTTTATTTATGCCCACATTTATTTATTTACGTTTTTAATGTCTAATTAAACGCCCAAAATCGCACCACAAATTATTGGCTTAGTTAACCGGTGGTAATTGTTTACTTGGGAAATAAATTAAAACGTGCCACATAAATAGCTAAGACTGGCCACTTGTATGTTTCTAAATATATATTTACGAGTGCATTTTCTCGCTCAATGGAATAGTATAAACAACAATAAAACATATGATTTAAACACCATTAAAATGAATGCTTCCTCCAGTGTGCTATTTCACGTTCGATGAAATGATTCATAATTTGGACATATAGATGGCGGCGACCCCCGTTCTCGTTATTATCACTAAACTCTTCCGGCTTTCTTTTCGTTTCGTTTCGTCGAGTTGCCGGTAACTGTTGCTCATTCGTTCATAAAGTTACTCGTTCATTACTTTTCCTGCTGTTGGGCTGTGTTTACAATTGTTTTTTAGTTTTTATTTATTTTTTATCATTATTTTTTTTTTATTTTTGTCAATATTTATTTATTTACAGCATTTGTAGTATACAGTTTCGCAATGCTTTCTTATGACTAATGAATTTTATGTCTAATGGGTGGTTATGCAGGCACTTTATTAAACAAAAGGTGTTAACGTGTTAAATATTTAAACTGAATTAAAAAATCCCTAAAAATTTTAATCCTATTCAAACATTTAATTTTGAATGCATAATTTTTGATGATCAAGGTGACGAGCTGAGTCCATTTAGCCAGGTCCGTCTGTCTCTATATACGGCAACTAGTCGCAGTTTCTGAGATTTCTATTTGAAGTGTTGATTTCTCCTCAGGAGGCTCTTCATTTGTCGGAATTGCCCTTATGCCACCAATATGACATATAGCCGCCATACAAACTAATTGATCCAAATCGAATTATTTGCATTTTTATTTGTGTAGGGTATTATAGCTGCGATGCAAACGAAGTTAATGTTTTTTTCTTGTTTTACCTTTGAATTTGCTACACCATGTACTTAGGTTACTGGAGGTTTGTCGACTTTCTTTGTTATTGTTCTTGTATTTTCTGGTTAACAAGGGATTCTTCTGGCTTAGGTAATGACTAATAGGTAAACATTATTTTTTCTTCAAATTTATTTTTTCGGTTTACCAACAAACTTTGTACTTTTCTTTCAACAAATTGAATGTAAATCCCTTAAGTTTCTTAATTCATGCGAATTTTTGGTGTTTCATAAATATTTGCAGAACTGCTGAAATATTGTTTACAAGGCAAGAAATGACAAATTATGTTGTTGTGATAAGAAAAATATTAAGAAAGAGAATTTTTCGCAATATTTTGGATTAAATTTAAGCGGATGTTGAATTACAAACATATGTAGATACATACAAATAAATATGTTATTGCTCAACTCAACTGATTTTTTCATTAATAATTTCCAATTTTTATCTACTTTTTCTACAGCGCCCAGGCATTGGAGCGTGAGATGCGCGATCCACACAGTATTTGCAACATCGACTGCCTACTGGATACAGTGAATGCGTTGGTTAACGATTGTGATCATGAATCATTGAAGCGTCTAAAGAATATCGAGCAATATGCCACCAAATGTAAGTCGACACAACAACAATTGCAATGTATGTAGGCGCAGAGTGTTAAATGTTTCTTTTTCTGTTTTGCTATTGCAGATAAGCCGATGTCAAAGCAGATTTGCCAGCTGCGTATGAATGTCGAAGACTTTGATTTTATCAAACTGATCGGCGCCGGCGCCTTTGGCGAAGTGCAACTGGTGCGACATAAATCCTCGCGGCAAGTGTACGCCATGAAACGGTTATCCAAATTCGAAATGATGAAGCGTCCCGACTCCGCCTTCTTCTGGGAGGAGCGTCACATTATGGCACACGCCAATTCAGATTGGATCGTGCAGTTACATTTCGCCTTTCAGGATGCCAAATATTTATACATGGTCATGGATTATATGCCGGGCGGCGATATTGTCTCGCTGATGTCCATGTATGAGATACCGGAGAAGTGGGCCATCTTCTATACAATGGAGGTTGTGCTCGCGCTGGACACCATACATAATATGGGTTTTGTGCATCGTGACGTGAAGCCGGATAATATGCTGCTCGATCATCATGGCCACTTGAAGTTGGCCGATTTCGGCACATGTATGCGCATGGGTCCCAATGGCTTGGTGGTGTCGAGCAATGCCGTCGGCACGCCGGATTACATCAGTCCTGAGGTGTTGCAATCGCAGGGTGTGGATAATGAGTATGGACGCGAATGCGATTGGTGGTCAGTTGGTATTTTCCTGTACGAAATGCTTGTGGGCGATACACCATTCTACGCGGATTCGCTTGTGGGCACGTACGGTAAAATTATGGATCACAAGAATTCGTTGAGCTTTCCCGCTGAGGTGGAGATTAGTGAGAGCGCCAAATCGTTGATGCGTGCGTTTCTCACCGATCGTACACAGCGTTTGGGTCGGCATGGCATCGATGAAATCAAGGCGCATCCGTTCTTCGAAAACGACACTTGGACGTTTGACAACATACGCGATAGCGTGCCACCAGTGGTGCCCGAGCTGTCCTCTGACGATGATACGCGCAACTTCGAGGATATCGAACGCGATGAGTCGCCGGAGGAGGTGTTTCCCACACCCAAATCGTTCGATGGAAATCACCTGCCCTTCATTGGTTTCACATATACCGGTGAGTAGTGGTGGCAACTGTGTTAATCTAAAGCTTAAATTTTTTTCCACTCTGCAGGCGATTATCAGCTACTCTCCAATGACACTGTCGACGCCGAGGCAAAGGAGTCGGCGAATGCGATCGCCAACCACAGTCACCGGCATCGTCCTTCCAATTCAAATGAAATCAAACGTCTCGAGGCACTGCTCGAACGCGAGCGCAATCATTCCGAAACGCTGGAGAGGCAAGACAAGGCGCTGCGTCAACAAATCGAACTGATTAGTAAGCGTGAAGCTGAATTGCAGCGCATCGCCTCCGAGTATGAAAAAGACCTGGCGCTGCGGCAGCATAACTACAAAGTGGCCTTGCAGAAAGTCGAGCAGGAGATAGATCAACGTAAAAAGACTGAGGCAATGCTCGCCGAGGCGCAGCGCAACCTCGACAACGAGCAGAAGATACGCACACGCGAGATGAACAATAATCTGCATCACAATGAGAAGATCGTCACGCTGGAGAAACAGCTCAAAGAAATGGAGGAGAATTTCAAGAACGAGAACGAGCACGTGCAAAGACTCAAAAAGCAGGTGGCCGAATTGGGTTTAACACAACAAGAGTTGGAGGGCAAACTGGCGCAATTGCAGGCATTGATTGCCACCTTACAATCTCAAAAGGATGCGCTGCAGCAAGAAGTAGCCGAAACGCAAGCGCAGCTGGCACAAGAGAAAAATGGACGCTCACAGCTGAAAGAACAGGTCAAGGAGTCTGAGAATAAACTGCAAACCATGGCGAATGACTTGGAACGCGTGTCGCAGCGCGAGCAGCAAGCGCACGAGGACAATCGCGTGTTAACCGAGAAGATCTCTGATCTGGAGAAGGCGAATGCTAGTCTGGACTTTGAGCTCAAGGCGTTGCAGAGTCGTTATCAGCAGGAAGTGAAAGCGCACCAAGAAACCGAGAAGTCGCGCATGCTCAGCCGCGAAGAGGCGAATCTACAGGAGGTGAGTTTGTTAACCTTTACTTACTTCGAGCTAAAAGTAATATTTAATATATCGATTTTCTATTTTGTCAGGTAAAAGCGCTACAGACCAAGCTAAACGAGGAGAAGTCAGCGCGCATTAAGGCCGACCAAAACTCACAAGAGAAGGAACGCCAGTTAAGCATGCTGTCGGTGGACTATCGTCAAATACAGCAACGCTTGCAAAAGTTAGAGGGTGAATGCCGCCAAGAAACGGAGAAAGTAATGGCGTTGCAGTCGCAGATCGAACAGGAGCACTGCAAAAAGAACACACTGCTATCCGAGCTGAGTTTGCAGAGCTCCGAAGTTGCGCATCTGAAATCGCGCGAAAACCAACTGCAGAAGGAGGTCAGCTCCTTGCGCGAGGCGAAGCGTAAATTCGAAGAGGAAATTTCGCAAATCAAAAACACGTTGAACAAGGAAATTCTCTTGAAGCGCGAATATCAGGATCAACTGGAAGCCGAACAGTATTTCTCACGCCTCTACAAAACACAAGCGAACGAACATCGTGAAGAGATATCGGAGCGCTGTCGTGAAATACAGGATCTGAAAGAGGAACGCACGTCGCTTAAACACCAAGTACAAGTGGCTGTGGCGCGTGCGGACTCTGAAGCGTTGGCGCGCTCCATAGCTGAGGAGACCGTGGCCGATCTGGAGAAGGAAAAGACAATCAAGGAGTTCGAATTGAAGGACTTCATGACCAAATATCGCAATGAATTGGCAGCGAAGGAGGCGGCTCTTACGACGGCTAAGGAAACCGAAACCGAGTATGTCAAAAAATTGAACCAGAAGAACGCGGAAACCGACGAACTCTTGCAACAACAAAAGAAACTGCAAGACGAAATGTCGCAACTGCGCGCCACCAAGGACGAAGAGCTCGCCAAGCTCAAGGAGAAACTGCAAACCGAAATGCTGCTGAAGCAGGTAGCTGTCAACAAACTGACCGAGGTGATGAATCGGCGCGACACGGACTTGCAAAGTGAGTCGGTCTTCAGGCGAATTATGCAACACAAAAATGTCCCAAAATATTTATTAAATCTTGTTATTTTTTTTATAAAACTTGCAGAGCAAAAAGGCAAAGCGCGCTCATCCGCCGAGTTGCGTAAGAAGGAGAAAGAGATGCGTCGACTGCAACAAGAGCTCTCACAAGAGCGCGAGAAATACAACCAGTTGTCGCAAAAACTGCAAGACGTGCAGAGCCAGATCATCGAAGACAGTCATGTGAGCTCTTTTTCTGAACTTTCTAAAATAACCCCTCACTTTCGTTGAGAAAATCCATCATACAAAATATGTTCTTTGCAGATCAAGCAAAAGCTACAAATGGAAATCGACTGCAAAGCCACGGAAATCGAGCAGCTGCAGTCGAAGCTCAATGAAACCGCCTCTTTGTCATCAGCCGACAATGATCCCGAGGACACCCAAGTGCTTGTGAGTTCAATCCTTTTTTTCTAACATCTCTATTGAGTATTGTTAATAAATATTTGACTTTTCTATATGTTAGGATTCGGTGTTCGAGGGCTGGTTAAGTGTGCCAAATAAACAGAATATACGCCGTCACGGCTGGAAGCGGCAATATGTGATTGTGTCATCGCGCAAAATTATCTTTTACAATACCGAAATCGACAAACAGAATACAATCGATCCTGTGCTTATATTAGACTTAAGGTTAGTGCGCTCGAATCTCTTTTCACCAAAACAAATAATATTTTATTTGCTTTTCGCATATGCAGCAAAGTATTCCACGTGCGTTCTGTGACGCAGGGTGATGTGATACGCGCCGATGCCAAAGAGATACCACGCATTTTCCAGCTACTCTATGCCGGCGAGGGCGAAGCGCGGCGTCCAGATGAACAAAATCAATTGGATATCAGTCAGTTGTTGGCGGACGAACGGCCCAGCACCATTATGTATAAAGGTGTGTTTAATATCATATGATTTATGACTTCTTTTTTTTTTAAATGCATTTATACTGTTTCTCGCTTTTTTAGGTCACGAATTCGTGCACATAACATATCATATGCCAACGGCCTGCGAGGTCTGTACAAAACCACTGTGGCACATGTTCAAGCCACCAGCGGCGTATGAATGTAAACGGTAAGTGAATATTTGGGAAACCAAGGCCCCAAGGCCTTTAACCTTTTAGCTTTTATCAGTTTTATTCAATTTGTTGACATTGAATTAAAAATTATGTAATTATTTCGACGCAAGCAATACTGGAAATCAGTTTTTTTTATTCTTCAAGCTGATTTGGGGTCCAGAATTGATCTTTCACAAAGATTTCGAAATCTTGAACTTCCAAAACTTCTCATAGCATACCTTTAGGCGCCCAAATATGTTGTAGTATTAAGGGTGTATTCTGGTTTAGAAGCCCGAATTTTAGGTATTTTTTTGACGCGATGAAAAAAAATCAAAAATTATTTTGACTATCCATTTTTTTACATGGTTTTTATTGATATTCTAAGAATACAAAACATAAATAATATAAGAAAAAAAAAATAAATTTAAAAAAACTGCATGTCGGCGAAGTAGAGACTGGTGAAACAATGGCTTGTCCTGGTGTGCACGATATACCCGTGACCTAAAATGAAAATTTATGCGAAATCCATGAAGAGTAGAAGTGTAGTTATCGCACTACGAAACGTTTTTGAAAAAAAAAAAAATTTATAAAATGGTGAAGGTGTGTATCGAAATAAAAAAAAAAAAATTCTTTCGAAAGCTCTTCGTAGTGCGATACTATAATGTATAAGAAAGCTCTGTGTAAAATTTCATGTGAATCGGTTGGGTAGAACTTGAGATATCATGCACACCGTTTCTAGAAAAGTAGTTATGAGAAAAACGAGTTTAAAGTTTGAGAACTAGTCGCGCGCAATCGGAGTCGGAGTCACAAAATGAGCTGTAACTCGGAAAATAATTTGAATTTCGAAAAATCATCTTAGCGACATTTTCTTGAAGGGTTATACTATAAAAATATGCAAAAAAAAAAATCGATTTTTTCGAATTTCTAAACCAGAATACCCCTTTAAATCTTTAAGGAGTTTAGGATAAAAAAGGTGGTTAGCATAACAGACGGATTCATCTAAAATCAAATATCATCGGTTAGTAGTTGAGTACTGGTCGTGATTAATCGAAAGATTTTGAAAAAAAAAAATGAATTTTTGGCAAAGTTGCAAATAAAACATGATTTTAGGTATAATTTTTACCACAAATTGCCTTGAAAAATTAGTTGTAATTGAATAAAAAAATTCATCGTTCCATCCCGAGAAGTAAGAGATTTTAATAAGATCTCGGGTCTACGTAACCGGAACGGACCAGGATTTTTATCCGGCCAAGGACTGTCAAATTGGCATAATTCTGCCGCTACAACGACATCAACAACTAGTTTCTGAGAAATCGGGACCATCGATTTTGAAAGCGATGTTTCGAGAAAACCGCGAACAAAGATTGAAGTAGCCGACGGTCTAGCCTGTCCGGCTGTTGTCCCAAAGACACTATCTCGGACAATTTGAGGAAATATTTAAGACATATCCTTTCAAGTGTTCTTCGAAGCAAAATCTGGAAAATCTATAGTTAGCTTCTAAGGCCAACTGCCGATATACGGTCTCTTAGAAAACATATATTGTGCACTTAATGGCACTCACGGAAAGTTCTTTAAGACCTATACTAACTTTCTTCTTCTAAATCACGTTTTGTTAGTACTAATCACCTTCTATAATCTTAAATTCCTACTTATGAAGTCATAATGCTGACTTATTAAGCTTTTTCGCCATGTAACTTGCATTCAGATTCCATTTCTTTTAACGGGGCTAGATCTCCGAAATAACAGTCCTCGGACGGATAAAATCCGGGTCAATTCCGGTGCGAGGAGAACCTGCTATTGTGGGTATTGAGATTCCATTTCTCTTTTCCTTCACTTGTTCACTGAACTTTACTCATCCGACATTTCTTTTCATGTGTTCCCACATCTGAGGAAGTAACTCGTTTCCTAAATAACTACCATTTCTTACCTCTAAGTAACCACCGCTAAACACATTTTCATTTTTTGTTTTTGTTTTCGAAACCAGTGTCAAAATATATAGGTTGGGTTAGGTTAATCTGGTAGGCCAATAAGCCACGCATAGACCAGTTTGGTCCTTTGCGATGCCAGATGCAGTTCACTTGTTAAGTCCAAGAGGAGTAGTCATCGCGTAGGATGCGGCCTCACCGTCAAAATATATAATAATACATTTTTCATTTATCTGCAACATTTATTTGTTACAAAATATTTATTAACCAACAAAATATTTATTTACCTACAAAATATTTTTCGATTTCAGTTGCCGCAATAAAATCCACAAGGAGCATGTAGACAATAATGACCTGCTGGTGCCGTGCAAGCTGCATCACGATCCGCATACTGCCAAAGAAATGCTGCTGCTGGCCGGCACGCCCGACGAGCAGCATCTGTGGGTGACACGCCTCTCCAAGCGCATACAGAAGTTCGGCTACAAAGCCAACTCGTCATCGAACAATAACAGCGGCGGCGGCGATGGCAGCAAAATATCGCCAAGGTGAGTCCCCAGGCACGCTCTATGCCGTTTAATTAACTACATTAACAGTTATATTTATACATATGTATATAGATTTCTTTCAACATTCATGCCTTAAACTTACAGCTTAGTGTTAACTACTGACTTACTTAGTCTTACATACAAACATATATACATATTATTTAATGTTCTTGTACTCACACGAAAAATATTAATTCTAAAATCATCTTTTTACATTTCTTTTTCTACTTTTATTTGCCTGTGTGTGTTGCTTAACGTGACTGAATGATTGGCAAACCATTTTGGTAAACACAAATTATTATATAACACGTGACACCCGCCAACCTGTAACCCGTATATCCTACCAAAAATCAAAATAAACGACAACAAACTAAATTTCTCCCGAAAATATTTGACAAATCGCAACAATTGTAACCATCATATATATGTACGCTATGCTATCAACAACCACCAACATAACGCCATCATGCCATCATACTGCTACTCTCATACCACCCGCATACATACATACGCCAATCGCGCTCATATTTGACCCCCAACCATTGTCGCATTGTGCCTCATCTCGCCACTTGCCTGTTCGCCTGGCACGCCGCAGCCAATCGACGCGCTCCGCTTACAAGCCATACGCAGTTAACGTACAAAGATCAGCCACGCTGCCAGCCAATTCTTCATTGAAGCAGTGATCCGCTAAAGCAATCAAATATTTTATAGAAGACAAATATGTAGACATATATATATATATATATATAGTATATAGTGTAGTAGTCGAGCGAATGACGTTGAGTGAAATGCTGCATGTGCGTAGACTGTGTGTGCGTGAAAAAAACACAACAAAAACTCATTAAACAAAAACATTGTATGAACGTAACTCGCAGCATATTTGCTGCATATCTAAACTTATATACGAATTTATATACTTGTATATTAGTTTTCACTAGTTTAAAGACACACACATACACACGCACACGCAGTTCTAGGCGCGCATTTGCCGTTACATATATACCTTCACTTAGCATATGCTCTTATGCGTTTACCTTCTATGGAAATGCATACTGTACATACATACATACATACATATAACTGTAGAATGAAGAAGAAGCAGCAGAAACTAATTTACTTTGCTGGTAAATGTAATAACTTTCCATATCATAATTATTATTATATTAATTATTATGTTTGTTAAAGCTAAAATGTTGAGTTGAAACAGAATAATGTTTATATAACTGTCATATCACCTTAGCGCCGCCAATTTACATACATACATACGCATTACTTCCTGTATGCTTACGCCGTATGAAATGCAAATGCAAAAGCTAATAAGAGTTTATACATACATACACACATATACATATTAACTTAGCGCGTCGTTATGTAAGTTAAATTTTTATACATTTATTATTATTATAATTATTATTTAATATTACATAAGTAGTGAAATAAGTAATTTGCTTTTGTAGCGTTATAAAAACAAAAAAAAAATATTTACAGTTGACTTTTTAAAGCGTGTGAAAAAGTATGAAAAGTTAAATCAAAGAAAAATAAATAAAAAATTTGAAAATTGAAAAAAATATATATTTATATCAAACAGACATTCTAATAAGTAACACCAAGAGATCATTGCCAAACTTTTTGAAACTGAAAACTATACTGTAACTAGTGTTAGTTTTAAGCCGTGGCCACATTCGACGCAAAAACGTGAGCAACTCTTTTGAGCGCCAAATTTGTGAAATGTTTATAAAATTTACATACATAATTATTAAACTGCTGTTTTATGAAATTTCAAATTTTTTTTTTTTTTCATGAAAGTGCTGCTTGGTGTCTGATTTTTTTTTTGTAAATTTCAATATATTTAGAATTTCAAAATTTCAAATATTTTTTTTTTCATGAAAGAACTGCTTAGTGTTTGATTATTTTTTTGTAAATTTCAACATATTTAGAATCTGTTTAAAAATTAAAAAAAAAAATTTTTTGAATAGTAAGTTTTGGCGATATCAATTTTTTTTTTCATGGAAGCGCTGTTTAGTGTTTAATTTTTTTTTGTAAATTTTAGTATATTTAGAGTCTGTTTAAAAATTATTATTTTTTTTAATAGAAAGTTCTGGCGCCAAAAAAAGGAGTCTGTTTTCATTTGTATTTCAAAAACTAGGAAGTGTAATTTAAGCACCTATCTGTTAGAATTCTTGTGTTACGAGCAGCTTTTTTTTAAATCACAATTTTTTTTTTAATTTTTCAAATTTGAGTTTGAAAATTATGAAAAATAATTAAACAATTTTTAAAACTTTAGCAGATGTTAAGCAGGTTCTAGTGTTTAAAAATTATTTTTGAATAATCAAATGAGTGTAAATAAAACAAATTCTAAAAGTATTCGAACTTACAAATTTCCTAACCTAAAAAAATTTTTTTTCTCGAAGGCTGCCAACTCGAACTACAACGCAGTTAGCATATTTTATATACAACTAGCGCAAATCGCGGTTTAAAATACAAAAAAAAATTCTTTGAAAAGTGCAAATGTTGAAAAACAGAAGCTGCAAGGCGGTTTGTTATTAATTTGCAGCTGCTTTAACCTAAAAACTTCAATTGATTCCAATTACATTCTTATATACATACATACCTACCTATATTGATATTTAATTTTTTACGCTATATTTTACGTATACGAAATAATTTTTTCCAACAACAAAATCCAATGCACTTAAACTTAGCTGAAAATACAAAAAAAAAAAATTAAAAATTAATTAATTAGAAGAAAAAAAATTAAAATTAATTTTTTTACAAATTAAAAAGAATTTTAATTAAAAAAATTATAATCAAAAAAAATTAAAATTAAATTTTGTCTTAATTTTTTTGAATTATTTTTTTAAACTGAATATTTTTTAATTCTTAAAATGAAAATTAAACTTCTTTTTAATTTTTTAAAATTAATTTTTTTTTTTTAAATAAAAAAACAAAAAAATAAAAAATTAAAAGAATACAAATTTTTTTAAATTAAAAAAAAAATAAAAAACTTAAATAAGATAAGTGAAGTCTTCGCACAGTGAATGTGCTGCTAATTCCATACTAATGTTAAATTCTTATTTAAAAGCAAATATACAAATATAAGTATTACATATACACAGACATGCATACAAAGTTGCAGGGGCGTAGTTAGTGTAAGTTGTTAAGCTTTAGTTATATATAACATGTAAATTATTTTATTTTATTTTACTTTCGCTTAAATTAAGTTTTGAAATATGTATTAACAAAGATTAAACTAATAAGTGGTAAAGTCAAAACAAAAAAAAAAACAAAAAAAGCTAACGAAAACTTAAAAAAGTAAATCTAAAAAAAATGCCAATTATAACGGCAAACTAAAGTGCAGCAAATACACACTTACATACTTAAGCGAAATTTCTTACTCAACAAACAAAAGCAATATTGAAATTTACGAGAGAGTCGAAAAATTGCAATGAAAACCAATGAAAATTTATCAAAAACAAACTTTTTTGCTTGCAAAAAAATATTTAAAACACGCTTTTGAGTTAAATTCAAGCAGCTAAATGAACACTGACTGATTGACAAGTAGCAGCTTTGCGTAGCATTACGACCAACAGCAAATCATTTAGCAATTAAAGAGTAAGTGCTTTTGACATTGAAAAAAATATACATTTGAATATTCATTTTGATATTTTATTGATCAAAAAATCGACCCGCTCTAATGTAAATATATATTTTTTTCATTTGATAATGATTTCGAAAACATTTTACACATTACTACTTTCTTGGTCGCCATTGTCAGCGCTGACTTCCTTCGCCAAATTCACGGACTTGATTTTTCGAAAAAAGTTAGGAAAAAATTAAAAACTTTTTTTAATTATTCTTTTGTTATTCAAACTTTGCTTTGCTGTTGTGTTGTTTGCATTGCTTTATCTCTTTTTCTGTTTTCAAATGTTCGAATTGTCTTAATTGGTATTTTTTAAGTTTATATTCCATATAAATTCGTACTTATGGGTACAAGTTAAATATATTATTGCAGTTAATTTAAAATTAGACAAACAAAAAACAAATGTAAAGAATAAAAAACAATTTATAAAATATTACATTTTTAGTTTTATTTCCACTAAATATTTTTAATAAGTTCATTTTATTTTATTTTATTTTTTTTTTTTTGTAATATTTTTAAGTTATTTCATTTAAATTTCTAAAGCGTATTCAAAGTGCTGAGACTAAACTAAAGTCAGGGGAGCGGTAGGAAGACAAAACAATAAAACAAAGCAAAAAAAATTAACAGTATAGGGATGCTCGAGCATCATACTCAGCTGATACTTATGCCACGTCGAATAAGATGCCGTGGTATATTGCCGCAGTAATTGCGACTCGAACATCCCCTCTTATAGACATGGATAGCAAAACTAAAAATATGATCCACTTTTGGATCGTAAAATTTTCATCTTTTCGGATGCTCAAAGTAGTCCAATAACTGTTTTTAACGCAAGAAAACAAATACGTTCCACTTTTGAATCGTATCATTTTTTCTTCTCGGATGCTCAAAGTAGTCCATAGACTTATTTTAATGCAAACCAACACATACGTTCCACTTTTGGATCGTAAAATTTTTTCTTCTCGGTTTCTCAAAGTAGTCCATAAACTGTTTTTAACACAAGAAAACAAATATGTTCCACTTGTGGATCGTAAATATTTCTCGAATGCTCAAAGTAGTTCAAAAACTGTTTTTAACACAAGAAAACAAATATGTTCCACTTGTTGATCGTAAAATTTTCTTCTTTTGAGATGCTCAAAGTAGTCCATAAACTGTTTTTAACACAAGAAAACAATACGTTCCACTTTTGGATCGTAAATATTTCTCGAATGCTCAAAGTTCATAAACTATTTTTAATATATAAAATAACGGTCCTATGCCATATATAAAAAAATGTGTGTCTATGTATGTAACGACTACTTTGGATTTATACGCTCCTCGCTTACCGGGAAACTTATTGGTACACTTTGATTTTTTGCCTTTTAAGAGAGAATAAATTCTTCTTACTCTCTTATCAACAGAAAGGCCCGAAGAGAGTATGAAACATAGCAAATAAAATTAGTGATACAATAGGTGGGTCGCTTTGACGTAAACATTTCGTATTCAGTGTGTTCGATGAAATATTATCTTATCTTATTTTAAGGGGTCATAGATGTCCAAAGAGCAAAAAACGGCATATTAATTTCTATATTTTTTCTATATAAAAAAATTAAATATTTTATTTATACATTTTATTTATGGTTTTATTATTCCAAAGATACATATATTAGAAAGATTTTTGTTTCAAAAAGAAAATATTCAAAACTCGGCCATTATGACGTCATATTCGGCAGCCCCTCGAAAAAAGGTCTCCCGGTTTGACGCAGAATTTCTTACGGGTTCATCAAAAGGAAAAAATAAAATACGTGCTTTAGTTAAGACCATAAATTGGGTATTGGACGAAGGAAACACAAAAAAGTGAAAGTATTTTTGGCAGACGTTTTTACAAAAAAATGAAAATTTTTTTGAAAATTTTTTATTTATTTTTTTAATGTTTTTTTTATTATTTTTTTTTTTGTATTTTATTTTTTTTATTATTTTTTTATTTTATTTAATTTTTTATTTAATTTTATTTTATTTTTTATTTTATTTCTTATTTAATTTTATTTTTTTATTTCATTTTTTTAATTTAATTTTAATTTTTATTTAATATTTTTTGTTTATTTTTATTATTATTTATTATTTGTTTTAATATTTTTTTTATTATTATTTTTTTTTTTTTTTTTTTTATTATTTTTTTTTATTTTTTTTTTTTTTTTTTTTTTTTTTTTTTTTTTTTTTTTTTTATTTTTTTTTTTTTTTTTTTTTTTGATTTCTATTTATTGAAATAGTTGTAATTGAAAAATCAGTTTCGAGAAAAACGAGTTCAAAGTTTTAGCTGAGCTCGAGCGCGCAACTTTTCAAAGTCAGGCCGTATCTCCATTACTAATATATTTTCCGTTTCAACTTGAGAAAAATATTCTAGAGGTATTAAATAAAACTATACATGTTTTTTGAAGCCGTGAAACCCACTTAACCCCTTAAGTGGTAATTTTTCCAGATAAGCTCATATCACTTGCAGAATTCGCATTATTTCTTAAAAATGTAGCTTAGGTTAGGTTGATATTCGAGAGACCACGTAGCTTAGTTGAAAAAATATTAAATAATTATTCATATATAAATCGCTAATTATGCTTGATTTATTGCTCATTTGTCAAAAATATACAATTTTCGTTATCCTACCGCTACATTAACATCAAAAAAGCGAAATTGAGTTTT
The DNA here is from genome assembly GCF_024586455.1 of Bactrocera neohumeralis. Taxonomy (NCBI): domain Eukaryota; kingdom Metazoa; phylum Arthropoda; class Insecta; order Diptera; family Tephritidae; genus Bactrocera; species Bactrocera neohumeralis. Next base: position 7,493,579 of record NC_065922.1, on the reverse strand, counting down.
TTATTGCTTACGATTCACTACATCATATTACATTGTCAGATATATCCACCATATAACCATTTTATAACCAAAACTCAAATTTTGCTTCAATAAGAGTGGTTTCTATTATATCGTTTTTCCTTCGCTTGTCAACTTTTAAAAAGTGATGTTATGTTATTTTGCATTTTAGGTGTCGATTTACTTATGTATTTCTTGTAAAAAATAGGCATCGAGCTTTATTTGTGTCTCTCATGCAAAGCATTGTGATTAACCTTTTTCGCTGCTAAATATTTTAAGCTCGAATGCAACTTCTCTTCACATTGAAACATTTCACCAAATTTTACTAATATTTTCTCCAATCACTTATATTCTTAAAGTCGACTGAAATGGCAACCGTCAATAACGTCACAACACTCACAACAAACACAACAACGGCACTCCTCACCGCCAACACCGCCACCAAAACCATTGTCACTGCAACGGCAAAAATCACAACCACCAATATTTTACAACAACAACAAATGAAACGAATGCACAAATTGTAATTGAAACTGTAATAACAATAACAAAAACAACAACAACAATTGCTGTTGTGCAGCAGCAACTTTGCGGAACAGCAACAACAACAACTAATAAGACTATCAAATAGCCTGCGCAACAGTTTTATTAAACGCTTTCGTACAATCACACGCGGCGATTAGTGTGTGAGTTTTATGAAAAAATTTAAAAAATATATAATAACGGTAATATGTATATTGACTCTAATATATTGAGTAGCGTAATTCTTAAGATACACAATTCGCTAAGTAATCAAAAAAAAAGAGAAAATCCTTGGACTAAGTTTGCGCACATTGCAGGATTTTTCTTTGTACTAACATATTTTAGAATATATGTATATGTATGTATATTTATTTTTGCTTTAAGTTCTTACTTGTTTTTAGGTTATGTTGAAGTTGCTCAAGCTTTTGTACTTAATAATTTTAAAAATATATTTATATATTTAATATTTACCATACAAATTGTTCTAGTGCATGGAATTCAAAATGAAAAGTCAAAATTTAATATTTAATTTTAATGTTTTCAGTTTAGTAAAGCAATTCAAGTGTTAAATATATAAATAAGTTAAATACTTTTAAACTATTTTTATATTTAATAAAATATTGTATAGTTTGTTTAGTGAATTATTACAAGGCGTCAACTAAAATGCAAAACAACGTGTCGTCAAAAATCATGCATATGCAGATGTAGCATAAAATTTTCAACTTCCACTGGCAGATATAACCAATATATAACCATTTTATAACCAATATATAACCATTTTATAACCAATGTATAACCATTTTATAACCAAAACTCAAATTTTGTTTCAAAATGAGTCGTTTCTATTATATCGTTTTTTCTTCGCCTGTAAACTTATGAAAAGTGATGTTACGTTATTTTGCATTTTAGATGACGAAATTTTCTTGCTAAAATGTTGCAAACAATCCAAAATAATGGAAAATTTCAAAATACCAAATTAAATATAAAATCATATAAACAAAAAATTGTGTATTTTGAATTTTTTTTATCAATACATTTCATACATAAGTATACAAGTAATTATAATGCATACATAACTGTATATTTATGCAATTAGTGATATAGAAGAGTATATACATACATAAATTTAATATTTAATGCTATATATATTTAAAAAAATTAGAAACAAAAAATTAAAAAATTATAAAAATCATAAAAATTACCAGAAAAATCTAAAAATATAAACATTTACATATTTACTAATGAAATAACATTCCTAATTAGTTTATAAGCAATAAGTAATGCATTTATAATCAAAACGCTGAAAGCGTACTAATTCGTAAATCGAAAGCCAACTAAGCAATCAAATTGTAAACGAGAAAAAAACGAAATACAACAACAAAAACAGCAACACAATCAAAATGTGAACCAAAAAATTTAAATTTTTTTCTCACAAAAATCTATTTTATTTTATGGTTTTGTTTATAGTCAAAAAGCGTCTTCAAAATATCACTTCGAGACTTAAAGAAATTTTATTATTATTATTACACACAATTATTTTTTAATATATTTTGTGCAAAAAAAAAATTCTACTTGATTCTACTTTAAAGCGTTTCATCGATCAACACGCGGCATATTTTCAAAAAAAAAAAATATATAAAAATTAATTTTTTTTTCAATATTTTACTTGGGTTTCATCGATCAAAGATCAAAATACGGTATATTTTCAAAATTTTTTATATAAAAAACTATTATTTTTTCAATATTTTTCCTTCATATAAAAAATTAAATATTTTACTGAAAAATGTTTTGTAGTTCCAAAAATATATATTCTGCAAAAATTTTGGGAAATTTTGGTCGGAAAATATTCAAATATCTCGGCCATAACGACGCCATTTCCGAAAGTCCCTCGAAAAAAGCTGCCTCCGCGTGGACAGCAGAACTTCTTTTTGCAACATCAAAAGTAAAACAAAACACAAAAATGCGAGTTTTAATTTAGACCATAAGCAAGATGGACGAAAAAAAACAAAAAATGTGAAAATTGTATTTTGGCAGACGTTTTTACAAAAAAAAACCCAATTTTTATGAAAAGTTCTATATTTGTTTTGAAGAGATTATAATTGAAGAAAAAAATCTTTGTTCAAGGGTTTGTTTATAACTCGAAGACCTGTGTAAAATTTCAGGCTTGTATCTCCAAAACTAATACTCGGATGAACCCATGTGACCCCTTAAGATTTTTAGTTTTCGAGTTTCCCCCACAGTTTTGGAATTTTCTGGTATGCAACAAATATCTTTGCATACTTTCAGGTGCTATTTTCAGATATTTTAGTTGTAAATATTCGTTTATTTGTTAATGTCAATCAATTTGTTTTTTTTTACTCAAGAGGAAAGAGTTGCATATAAAGATGTCTAAACCATTTTTATAGTTTCGTCGACTATTTTCCGCAGTGAGTCCAACTATTGGTTCGGTTACTATATATAATTTCATTTGATGACAACAACTGATCTTATTGAATTTTGTCGCAGCCGACTTCACACTTAACATTTTCAACGTTAATTATTTGAACAGCTGATATATAAAAGCTTGTTTATATTATAAAAAATCCTCTTAAATTGTTTGGAGTATTTTTTGTTTGTTGCCCTATCGAAGATGGAAGGTATTTTACTGTTTTACTAACAAAAGAGTAAACATACAGTTGAAGCAAGGCGAAAATTATGTAATGTGTACGGAGGGGATGTGTTGACCGAACACTAATACCAAAAATGGTTTGCAAAATTTCATTTCGGAAATTTCGACCTTGAGGATGCACCACATTCTGGAGGAACTCTTGAAGCCAATGCAAATAAAATTAAGTCGATAGGTTGCTGGAAGATTAAATTTGACTAACGCAACCGTTCACAAGCACATTAAACGTCTAGGATTAATTACAAAGCTTGACATATGGGTTCCTCATGTTCCTACAAAACGAAATTCACTTTAACGACTGTGATTTGCTTATCAAACGTCGAAAAGGATATCAATTTTTTTTGTTTATTTATTTGTCGGTTTGGTGGAATTACAAAAGTAGGTATTTATTTTGAGCTTTTGTATCACAATAGAAAAGGTGTAGTGTTCCACCAGGATAATGCGCGACTCGTCAAAAGCGTTTGCAGTGTGAATGGGATTTGCTTTCACACTCTTCTCCAGACCTTCGGACTATTACTTGACCGGCACAAGTGGTAAAAGTCTGGAAAATGAAAAACGATAAAAGAACCATTACCTCAAATCAAGATCTTAAAAGCCATTTGCAAAATCTCAAAACGAGGTGACCGTAGTTTCGAAACCCCAATTTCAATGCCACTTTTCTATTCATGAACAAAAAACGGTGCTGGTTGACATGATTTCATACCTTGTACTGATCTATAACAAACAAATTTAAAAAAATTTTCATAAATTCGTTAACGGATTGACTTGCCAAAGAAAAAGAAAATACTTACAAAATGGCGTCGACTTTGAAAAAAAATTTACACCCTTTTTATCTTTTCGAATTTTTTAAAGCAGCGATAAAGCGATAAAGAGATGTATAACAAAGATTTTTTTTATCAAATTTCAAAGGAATCGCTTAAGTATAACTTGAGATATCATGTCAACCACCTCAAAAAAAGTTGTTTCGAGAAAAACGCGTTTAAGGAGAAGTGGATTTCTACGGGTAAAAAACAGTTTTTTTTCAACAATTTTGTTCTCATTCATAAACATACACTATTATCAAAGAAATTCTGAAATTTTTGGAAAAAAATATCTTAAATTCGTGCATTGCGACGCCGTTTCCGGTGAACTCTCAGAAAAAAATGCACCCGCATTGGCAGGATAACTCTATAAAGGATCATCTGAAGTGAAAAAATACCTTAACTTGGACGCAGGAAATTTTTGCAAAAAAATTAAAATTTCGCGAAATTTTTTTTAAATAGTTGTAATCGAAAAAAATCTTTCGTCCAAGTCTTTAAGAGTCATATCTCAAAGATATATGTAAAATTTCATGAAGATCGTTTGAGTAGTTCTCGAAAAATCTTGCCAACCGACTACAAAAACACAGTTTCAAGAAAAACGCGTTTAAAGACGGCGCACATAGCCTAGCTAGCCTCGAACGCACAAGTTCTCAAAGCTGCATCTCCGAAACTTTTACTCGGACCAACTTGAAACTTTAGGACAATATTCTAGAGGTATTGTCGAATTTAATAAGACAATAAAAAATTAGATTTTTTGAAACCCATAAACCTATGTAACTTCTTAAAGGTTTACGGTAACTTTCACCGATACAGTTGCCACGATACTAAAACGGCTATAACTTCGGAAATGTTTTGAATTTTGAAAAGTTCTTTAAATGAGATATTTTTTAATACCTAAACTATCGAACTATGAAAAAAAATATATTTTTTTCTTCAAATCTCAAGAGCAGAAAACCACCATAAAAAGTTATACCAATTTACAACTGACAACTCAACTAAATAGAAAGTTGTGCGTAATAAGAGAATAAGTTGTGTCTGTCTGTCAATCTTTTCGCAAACATTGGTTTACATTATTTTTTGTGTTTGAGACATTAAATATATCTATTATTTTCTTCTCCCCTTTTTCATAAGATTAGTCAATGTGTTGTCAATATTTACTAAAATCTCTTTCACGTGCTCTCTTATTTGGTTATATGCGGACTTACTTTACGGAAAGGTTACTTAGAAATATTTGATTTTCTTATTTTGTAACTTAAACTCGACGCATACATAAATGTTTGTATATATAGTAATTATATCAATGAAAAGCCATAAATATCTGGCAGCAAATAATAATTCAGCAGCAGCTGTGAGCATATCACTTATGTATATCTTATAATAATTAATTACGCAAAGGCATACTTAAGCAATGTTACTTTATAGAATTTACAAAACCTTTCTTTGCTTGTGACTTATCTAGTTTATTGTTTATTGATCAATACAAAGTAAGCATGAACTTAAATAATAAAATTGTAAGCGAAACGCCTTGATTAGTTGATAATTTATACAATTTGTAATTAATCACAAATCTACTTAGGAAAACCCACACACACATATATTCTTATACATACACATATGTAAGTGTGTCCATATGGACATGCAAGTAATCGTTAAGCGTAAAACTTTTGCAATATCGTATTCTTAAATACATAGTGTTTATTACAATCGTTATTTTATATCGTATTATGGTAGTTAGTAGTTAGCGCGACCGTTTATATAGAATTGTATACAATTAAATTCAAGCGCAATAAATCGCAAGCAATTTTGTATGAAAATGTTTATTGTTGTTGTTTCTTTCTTTCTTTAACGTTGAAATGAGTAGCGCGAGACTTATGTCAGGTTCTTAAAAAGGTCATAAAATATTCAAAAGCCTAACAAAAAACTGCTTTGGTATCAAAATTTCACTTCTGGTTAGAAAAGGATCCTCCGAGTTCTGAAGACAACAGCATTTGTGTAATGAGAGGATGAAAAAGGAACCTTAACAAGTAAATTGAAATAGGTAAGTTGAAAACTTTTTTTAGAACTCAAAGAAGTCATATTCCGTTTTACTCGCTAGTTTTGAAATACCGCCCTGAAAAGTTTTACCAATTTACAACTGACAACTCAACTAAATTAAAAGTTGTAAGTCGTGAGAAAATAAGTTGTGTCTGTCTGAAGGATTTTTGATAAAAAATCGTTTAAAAATTAATTATTATGTTCCAGGGTAACCGCTTTCTGACATCACTCTATTAAAAATGCAGGTCAATTTCGCTCCTTGATTTGAAACAGCGCTGTCATTATTTAGTAACTGTTCAATTTACTTCTAACTCTTTGGAAACTACTCTTTATAATTGATAGCCAAGAAATATTATTGCAATTGATATTTACCACAAATAAATTCTCACTTTACATAATTATAAATAAGATTGATCGAAAGAAATAATATTTGATCAAATTTGACCCGGACGAGGTTAGTATAATATTTTTTACATTCGTGAGAAGTTTCATCTCTAGATATCAATTAGTGTGCGTTTGGCAGTTGCCTGTTTACGACGCGAAAAGTTCGGCTGGCGATTTTTACCAAAATAAAAAATGTTACAACCAATTCGCTAGATAGGTAGGTTGCCTTTTATATTTATCGATTAGAGATCAAAAACAAATATTAATCATCTGAAATTGTTTTATTGCTTTTAAAAATAGGCTCTTTACACTTTTGCATGCCTTTGAAGAAAATTTCGAAGCATTTTTCTCACTCAGATTGAGCTATCTCCAAAACATCCGTCTTGAACGCATCACCGCCTTTTCAGGTGTCAAAATAGGTCAACCTTTTATTTTATTTTTTACGAACGGAAGTAAAAAGAAGTCACTCGGTGCCAAGTTAGGACTATGCGGTGGATGACTCATCCAATATGTACATGTTTTGAGGGCTCAAAAATACAGTTGTTCCAGTCGATGTGTGTTGATCCGTCTTCTGTGGTTGGTTTTCCTGATTTCTAGAAAGACAACTGGCAAATAGATGGTTGTGTATCACTCAGAATTTATTGTTCTGCGTAAATCTAGTGGTATGATTGTGATTTCCAGTTTTTTCAGAAAAAAACTCTCAACAATTTTCTTCAAACTGATTCATGCAACAACTTTGTTGGATTCGGCTCATCTTGAAAAACATATAAGTCGACTCGTGTTTACTTTCAGGCTCAATCGTGTAAATCTAGATTGCAACCTCTGGCACGATGTCATAAACGTATGTATTTCGATGCCCGCTATCGAATTTTTTAACATTTTTCTCGACCAATCGACATGAGTCGTTTTTGAGCAATCGACAAATTGTGTGTCGACAAAGTGAAAACAATTTATCTACCTTTAAATGTTCATGCAATATTGCATATATGCTGGTCCCTCTAATGCCTGCAGTTGTTTTTGAAGGAGGTTCATTGCGAACAGTTGAATTTGGTTCATCGATACACTGTTGCTGAGATAATTCACTTCGAAAGTTGTAAAATTAATCGCGCCAAAATGTTTGCAATTTAAATCCATTTTTTGGCGGAAATGAATATTTTAAGTTACTGTAAACAACATAAATAGTTTTTAGTATGTATAAAATCAAAAATGTCAAACTTTGCGATTGCGAGTTGTGAATTGTCAGATTGCCAGATTACTACGTTTGCCAAACACGAAATATAAAAAGCAGTCTACGTATTTATCACTTCTACGAAAGCGTGGAAAATGTTGTAGAAGTGTTTTGTAGAGTTTACTTTATCACGATCCCACTTATTTAAGTGGCACAAAGCGGTCAATGAAGGTCGCGTTCCACCTCTGTTAATGACGTTAACATGGAAAAATTGGTAGACATCAAAGATATGGCAGAGGATCTCAACAACTTTTAAGGTCGTTTTCTCAATGTCTGGTAACATTTGGTTATAAGAAAGCTTCGTTACCGATAGAAAGAGTATTGATTAGGTTAACCAGAACTTAATTGACAGATGACTAAAAACCAGACATTGAGAAAACGACCCATTATTGATAGACTCAACACATTTTAGTTAAAACTTTGGGTATGAAGCGTGTCAGCCCTTACCAAAAGACCTGAATTTTTTGTAAAAGCGACGTCGAGTGCAATTCGCAGCAAATATGTTAGACAACATATCTAGTGGGCCTGTATACATCAAACTCATAATTACTGGTGACCAGACGCGGGCTTATGAATATGATGTCGAAACCTAAAATGAGCCGCAACCGAAAAAAAAAACAAATTTCGGTGAGGCAATGAAGGCCAACCCAACCAAACTCTATAAGTCACGAATATATAGCTATATAGAGCAGAGGCATGGACGATGACAATATCTGATGAGTCAACGTACGAGTTTTCGAGAGAAAAGTTCTGCGAAAGATTTATGCTCCTTTGAGCATTAGCATCGGCGAATATCGCATTCGATGGAATGATGTACTGTTCGAGTTATACGACGGCATTGACATAGTTGTGGACATAGACTATGCTGGCTAGATCATAACGTCCGAATGGACGAAAACACTCCAGCTCTGAAAGTATTCGACGGAGTACTCGTCAGGCGAAGCAGAGGAAAAGGAAGACCTACACTCCGTTGGAAAGACCAGGTGGAGAAACACCTGGCTTCGCTTGGAATCTCCAATTGGCGTCACATTGTAAAAAGAAGCAACGACTGGCGCGCTGTTGTTAACTCGGCTATAACCACGTAAGCGGTTTCTACGTCAGTAAAGAAGAAGTATGAAGGCCATCACAGCCGAGGCTTATAACAAGTATATGGAAAATTGGATTGCTTTGGCTGAGAAGCCTATTTTGAAGGGAATAATAAAGATTTTGTATTAAAATAAATGAAAAAGAAGTTTTTGTTTTTCAGTCTGGGTTAAATGTGGTCAATTGGTACGTTAAAAAGTAAGTAAAATATTAAAAAAACAAATAATCTAAAATAATTGAGCTAAAAAGGCACACAATTTTTTTTATAATTTTTGAATCTTATTATATATAATTTTAAAATTTTTTTCCTTTCAATAAAATATTTGAATTAATATTTATTTTTTAAAGACAGTAAGACAATCACGTATAAATAATGCAGCTTCTCACAACTATAACTATATATGTATGTGTATGTACATTTCTATTATAATGAAGTATTTATGAATGTTGACAACCATCATTTGCATTGGCTGTGTGCAAACTATTATTTAAATGTGTAGAATCATATAAAGTCTTACAGAGAAGATAAATATTTACATATTTATCCATTTTCATACGAACAAACATTCAACTTATAAACAAGCTCTTGCATAAATCTACCATTTACAAGCTTTTCAAGCGATATTTACTGTCTTTCTACTTATTAGCGCAAATTTCGCTTTCATTCTACACACACATACCTACAAATAAAAAGACTTATAAAGTATGTGAATGACTATCAGTTGCGGAAGAATTTGAACTATATAACTAGTTCGGGTAAGAGCAGCCCAGCACCACAAACACAAGCACATCAGAACCTGCCTAACACGCTGCTGTTTTGTTTTGTCATTTTGTCAAAGCGGTAGCAACAAATTAATGGATCAAAAGAATCATGTGACTACCAGGTTATCTGGTAAAATAGGACAAATGACGCAAGAGGTGTTTAGATAAAAATAAATAAATGCATAAATTATAAGAAAGGTAGCGCTAATTTTGGCCACAGGCGGTTAGGTACTAACACAATCAAACTTTGTATTTCTTTTACCAAATTTCATGTGTGGAATCGTTGCGAATGCGGGAAAAGGCTTACGAGAAATACAAAAGCCTTAATAGATGGTCAAGAGTTCGTTGAAGACATACCTCGCTCTGGACGACCTTCGACCGCTTCAGCTGATGAAAATATTAAAATAGTGAAGGATATGGTGCTTGAAAATCGTCAGGTAAGTGTTAGAGAGATGGCAAGAAAGCTCGACAAATCGTTGGCGTAAGTGTATTACATCTGGTGGGGGTTACTTTGAAGACGACAAAATAAATATTAATGAATATCAAACTATTTTGCGTTTTATTTACAATTTTCGGATACTTTTTTGTCACAATGTATGCCACTGCAAATAAGCTGACTGCACTAAAACTTATGATATATTGCAACAAGGCGTGGTCCAAATTCGATTTAGAATATTTTGAAACTATTGTAAGTAGTCATCGTATTTTATAATCTTATTATATAATATTGTATACCAAGGTGAGCGGCACCACACGCAATATTACATTTTTCAACTGATCTACTTGAAAGGCTGCTATATTATTGCTTTGTGGGTGAGAAAATGGTCTGAGTGCTCTTATCTTACGCATATAACTCTGCTACAATTGCAATGTGTTTAAGTCTAAATATCAGCTCAATAACTTGTAATTTTAATATTAATGTGTATGTGTACTCACCATAGAACACTCAGCAATTTTTGAAGAGAATATTTCATATTTGTTGATTCTTCTGTTATAATTCTATCCATTTCCACACAAGTCCAAAAATAGGAAATTTTTATACTTTTTTCATGTTTAGTCGAGGTAAATGCCAAGAGATTTCGACATGAACACATATAAAAGTAACGAAGACTGAAATAATGTGTTTTTAATTTTTTTTTTTAATTTCAATATATTTAGAATCTGTAACATTATAAAAAAAAAATAACTAAATTCAATTTAAATAATAATTGAATCTAAAGGGGAGCTCCAGCGAGTGGTATTTTCACAGTCTTCTACGTTGTCAACTTTTGTCCAGCAATTGAATCGCAAATATATTTTCATGATGCGCCAAACTGCAGAAGTAACATATGCTAAATTCTTTGGATGCTTCCTTTACATAGAAAGGAGCCTCCACTATGGTGCGCAGAACTTTATTTTAAGGGGGTATTCTAGTCTAGAAATCAAATTTTGGGCAGTTTTTTGAATTTTATTAAAAAAAAAAAAAAAAAAAAATATTTTTACTATCCATTTTTTATGGTGTTTTTATTGATATCTTGAGAATACAGAAAAAAAATTTTACAAAAAAATATTAAAAATTAAAATAATTAAAGGGGGGAGAGAGATAGGTGTAAAAAAAAATGGCGCATCCTGGTGACATTGATCCTTACTCTCCTGGTGGTCTGAAAAAAAAAAATCAAAAGAAATTCTTAATCAGTAAGGATGCTGATATACTCGTAGTCCCTACCTCAGGGAATACGAAAAAAAATTTTTTGAAAAATGGCGACTGCCTGAAAATAATTTTTTACGCTTTTTTTGAAATTCCGGAATTTTTTAAAATATTAAAAACAAAAAGTTTGACGCGATGCTGGTAGGAACGATAAAGGATTATATAAAGAAGGTTCACACAAAATTTCAAGTAAATCGGTTGTATAGAACTTGAGATAATGCCGGTACCGTGTGGAAAAAAGTAGTTTCGAGAAAAACGCGTTAAAAAAATTCGATACGGCTGAACCGGGCTAGGTACTGCGTCACTACAGTAACTGTAGCTCTTAAAATAATTTTAATTTTTAAAAATCCTTTGGAGGATATGTTCTTAAGAGTCTAAACTTTAAATATATGAAAAAAACGAATTTTCCAAAATTTTAGAGTAGAATACCCCCTTAAGGGGATATACCAGTGTGACACTTTCAAAAAAAAATTTTTTTAAATTTTTTTTTGCTTTTTCGAATAAATATCCTGTGAAATCGGTAAGGTCGTATCTTGAATAGTTTTTGGATGGCAGCGTTCTAAACAGCGACTGCTCAGAGGTGCAAACATACATATATAAGTGAAACTTTAAACGCGTTTTTCTCGAAACGACATTTTTCAAAATTGCTGACATCATAACACAACGAGAAATTGACCGATTGACTTCAAATTAAAACTGGGTATAGCTGACTACATTTGCTATACAATGGACTAAGATCTTTTTGATTGGTTGAAAACTGTCAATTTGGCATTAAAAAACGACCATTTTTTTCGTAAAAAAACGATTTTTTTTTTCAAAGTTAAGCCATTTTCTTAATTTTTAATATTTTTCAAAGATCATAGTTCATTGTATAGAAAATATATTTAAGTTTAATAAACATTTTGAATTTTTTTGTCTCAGCTATTCGACCGGAATCATGCCAACAATTGAGGACTTTTTTTCGGCACTTCCGCAGACAGCACATAACTTCGTTATTTTTCAATATTAAAAAAAAAAAAAGTTTAATATAGTTAAAAATATATTTTATTACGTCCATAGAACGTCGAAATATTCAATCTAGTACTTTCTTTCAAAAAAATTCACGAAAATCGCCTAATTTTTCATGCGTCACACTGGTATAGCCCCTTAAAAGGCTTGAATTACTTCTAAATTTAAATTCGCTACACTGAACCAGAATTGAATGCCATACGTCAAGATCAGCCTAAGTATTTCCTTATAAATTATCAATTTGTTCTTCATGAAAGTAAAAAAGAACTAACCCACAACAACCTCAATAACCTTACTTGTTCTCTTTTAACAAATACTCGCATAACGAAATTGAAGTAGCTTGCAAATTTTAGGATTCTAGTTTATTTCGCTTGTTGAACTACATACGTATATGGTATAGAATAAATACATACTGTATATACAAATCCACTGTCACGTCAAAATCACGGAAGTCTTTCATTGTACTCACATCATGTGCGAGTCTTTCAGATTTTAACTGAGAACGCGTGAGAAATTTAAATGAGTAAAAAAAAACAGCAATAAAAAATTTCTTTTCAACATTGAAATCCACTATAGAGATTCTGCAGTAGTGTAGTTGTAAAGTTAACACACATGTTGTTGAAGGTATCATCAGTTTTTGAGAAATCGTTCCGAAATGTTGCCAATGTCCTCTATTCCCCAAGAAGTAGCTCATTTGTAATAATCGCCGATATCGCTCTACTATTGCATACAGTTGCCATCAGAACTGATTGAACAAAATAAAGCTTAATTTGACTTGAATATTGTTTATATCAAACAACGTTTCTAGAAAGAACTAGCAAAACGTTTTCGGCTGGTTATGCACTGTTTGAACCTCACAGAGAGTTTTGATGATTTTCAGTCACACTAAGAAAAACCTTCTTTTTGCTTAAAGAACTTGTAACTTTGTAAACAGGCGGCTTTCGAGGACACAAAAATTTGCCTTTATGGTTTTATGTAAAACTTTATTATCCGTAGAAAAGCTTTAAAGTTATGTAAAATAAGCACCACTAGGCTCTGTCTGAAATACGTAAAAACTAATTGGATTTTCAAAAGGATCGCACTTTGGCGTAGTTTCTTCATTTTGTTGCGTTGTTGTTGCTTCAATAAGAATCTATATATCACTTTTTTTAATGATTAGACTAAGTTAGATGACTTATTCCCCAGCATGGCGAAGGAATCGTCCATGAACTGTTTGTACAGTACAGTCCTCTATGAAGCTAGTTGAAAAACTCCTGTGGTTGGATATCAGCTATCGGCAAGACATCCTGAACCTATAACAAACCTGCTTGGGCGTTTTATTTATATTTCCGCTATTTCACCTGGGTGTCGAAAAGTATGATATCCGAGGTGTTTCGCCTTGATCTGTCGAAAGGAAGGAGGAAGTGTTGAGACCATTCTATCACATCTTCTTTCAGATAGTTGATACAGCTGCCGTCCGGCAAGATGTTCAATCGTAACAAAGAATCCCGATCGGACAGTATCAAGTTAGAACTCCCACAAACATTGAAAGATGAACCTTGTTGGGAATTGAACCCTAGACCTCTCCCAATTTACCTTGGGCCAGAAGGACTTTGCGACTGCACAGTTGCTGGTAGTTGACCAATGCTTGCTGAGCTGGTCTGAGGCCCAACAATTCAGTAGCATACCAACCGAGCTCTTACCCCTTCCATTCCGCAATTATTGAGAGTGCTGTATCTGTTCTAGCAAACTCATCAGCCTTACCACTGTCGGCAGGCACCCAAACCAGTCTAATGATAAAGTACTTCGAAGCTGGGGTTGGGAGTCGAAACATATCTTCACTAGTCTTGAGCGCACAGCAAGCGAACTCCAGGCTAATATCGCTGCCCTATTAATGGAGTGAATAGTCGCCACTCTCCGCAGCAGTAGATTTACTGTTACTTTTAAGACAGCTATCTCTGCTTGGAAAACGCGAAAAGTCTAAAATTGGAGTTAATGAAGAGTTCCTGACAGTATATTCTCCCTCCCTACGCTCCCCGTAAGCTTTGATCCATCCATAAAAAAGCCACCGCCCCTCTCGTGCAGCTAGTCTTCCCACCCATGCCTCCCCACGACAGTCAGGGCTGGACTATGTGACCTAATAAACCAAGTATTTTGGGATGAAATCAAAGTGGCGAGGATTTTAGAGTGTCCAGGCTCGCAATCAACTAAGTATTCAGATTCTCTAAGCCTGAGGGCAGCTTTCGGGCCATACACCTGGCCCTTTTGTTCACCATTGCTATGTGCAGCAAAACGTTCGGTACCTAAGTTGCACATAGTACAAAAACAACAACAGCAATTTGCATACGATTATCCAAAACAACGTGTTAAAGCTGAAACAACAGCGTTGGGCTGTTTTCCCTTTCAATGGACCGCTAATTTTATTGTGATTTCATTGTATTTGATATTTGCATTAATTTCGTCCAGTTCGGTTCGGCGAACGCCAAAAATAGTTGGGATGAAATGAAGCTGAGAGGGTATTAATAAACAGATCTGCCAGTCAATGGCTATATTTAATCTTGTTAACCAGCTGGAAATAGAAACATGTAAAAATCTTCAACTGTGTGAGTGTGTGTGTGCGCGCTGAAATTGTGCAAGTGTTGATTGGTGTGCGTGTACACATGTTTTTTGCTTTATCTGTCAATGGCGGCGTAGATTTGTTTCAAGGTCAGCACCACTACGCCACGCACAAACACACACACATACATATATGCCATACATACATAGGAAATTTACTCCAAATGGCCAAAAGTGAATTTGACTGCGCTGAACCGGCCTGCTGATAGCAGCTCGCTGGCGTGTAAGTCGCGGAAGATAGCAACCGGCGTTTGTATGTGTGCGTATGTGTGCTTTTTGAGATGCTATTGCTCCAGCGCACAAACACACATACATAAACACTTATGTATGTGCTTTCGCGCGCGCACACATCGAGAAGGATGTAGAAATTATGCTAATGCAGTGATCATTCCGGTTGGGCTCGCCTGATTTGAATACGAGTATAGTAGTTGGTGCGCGCTTTACTACTCAAGCCGGTTCGGTTCGGTTTGGCTTTGGGTTGCTTCGCTCGCTCCATTTCGCCTTCTATTGGTGGTACTCTGGCGTGCATGTAAATTACAAACAACCAACAACAAAAGCAACAATGAAAGACAAAGCAACTCCAAGCCGAATTAGAGCCGAGAGATATTTCGCAATCGTTTAAAATATCCAAACATATGCACATATATAATTCACTAGGCGCAGGTTTTCGTGCGCAGAAACAGCCAAAAACCCAAAAAAATTAAATAAAATTTAAATCAATTAAAAATATGTTTACAAATTAGCTTTTTATTTGAATTTTGTTGCAACTCTTTCTTTGGCATTTAAAACAGTTGTGTTATTGTGTTTGTGCGCTTGAATTTCGAGCTTATTTTTTTACTATTATTATTATGGCTTTTTTAATTTACATATGACCTTGAGTTTTCTACACACACAACGCGCACGCACCCAGCACAAACGCGGAAATTTACCGGGTGTTCGCCCCATCCATGAAAAAAATAAAAAAAATTATTAAAAAATTCTTTTAATGATGCCCCTTTGGGGGAAAAAAATGAAAAATTTGTGATTTTCCCTTTGAAAGGAGGGCCCCTTGGGTATAAAAAAATTATTTGTTTTGTATTTATGTATATCCCCAAAATTTTTTTTCGGATTGGTTTTTTTATAATTTAAAATGCTCAAATTTCAAAAAATTTTTGGAAATTTGGAAAGGTAAATCTATATTTTTAAAGTCCCTTTTAAAATTTAGTTTCATAAATCCAATAAATTATAACAACCCAACTTTTAAATTGTAATTTTAAATTTGTTGTAAAAACCCAAAATTTAAAAATTTTAAAATTTTTTTTATGACAAGTTTGAGTCCTCGGCCCACGATAAGTTTTTCAGTGGGGAGATTTTTTTTATCTTCGTTTCATTAGGTAAAGTCAATCAATTTAAAAAAACATTAAAGTGCAGTTTTTAAAGGAAAACTTAATTTTATGGACATTGTTCCCAAAATTCCCCATGTTAAAACTCATGTTTTTTGTGTTCTTTTTAGAATTTTTTTTCAAAATAAAAACAATATTTTTTCATTAAAATATGTCAACGTCTCCTAAATTTCGAAGTTCTTTTTAAATCTTTAAATAAAAAAACAGCCAAATCATGATTTTGGGGAAATATTATTTTAAATTTTATTAGAATTTAAATGGGTTTATCGTTTTCAATGGTGTTTTGGGGGGGAAATACCGGGGTTAAATTTTTTGGGGAAACCGGGCATTTTTTGAGAAATTTATTCCCAAAAACAAAAAGGCTCCGGGAAAAACGGATTCAAGCCCATTCAAGGTTAAAAAGGTGGCCCATTTGGGAATTTTTTAAAACCTATTTTCAAAAAAATTTATGAAATTTGTGAAAAAAAAAATTTCTCTTGTTGGGCTCGGCTTTTTCTGTAAAAGTCCAAAAGGCCCACCTTTAAATTAAAATAAAATTTTTGGAAAAATTTAATTTTTTTTAATCAACATGCCCAAAAATATACTGCTATAGCGACCCCCAACTTTTTTATAATTTTGAAGAAGATTTGTTCTCCCAAAATACAAAAAATTTCCAAATGGTTTTTTAAACATTCCCGGTTATCTTTTTCGACTGGTGGTTAAATTTTTTTCTTTATCAGCCCCTGACATTTCTGATGTAAAAATAAATTATTTTTAAGTGCCCTATGTTTGTGTGATCGGCAAAATAACTTAACAAAAGGGAACATTAAATTTTGTTTTAAAATTGGTAAAACACCCAAATTTAATTTTAAAAAATTTTTGGGGAAATTTGCCTTCTCTGAATGCAGGGGTGGTTTTAATTTTCAAATGGGGTGAGGTGAGTCAAATTTGGGCCAATCAAAACGTTCCCGGAAATTCATCGAAAAAGGGCGTTTAAAAAAAGAAAAAATTTTAAAAATTGAATTTCATCTCAA